>NW_009194492.1:51422-77773 GCF_000690835.1 Fulmarus glacialis | reverse complement strand
AAAAAAAAAACCCAAAGCAGCTTCTCCCATAGTAAAAGCATCCTTACATGTACTTTCTCTGCATGGTCTGGCTTTATATCAAAGACTATGTTTGCCATCGGCTGAGCATGATGGCATGGTGTGTCTCGTGAAGAGGGCTGGCTTTTTTTGACAAACAATACACTCATTTCACATAAATTTCCCAAAAAAAAAAAAAAAAAAACCCACAGTTTTTAGACCTTCCTTACTTAGAAGACCCACAGATGAGGGATTCCCAAAGAAGCAGGCAAATGGTGTTATTAAACTGCTCCATCAGGGATATGGCAGATGGATCTGGTTTTACTTCTTCACTCCAAGAAATTTAACCTCCAAATCTCTCTCCAGCTTGTTTCTCCTTGTAGAAACATGGGTGACCATTTTCAGACTGCCAACAGAGGCTCCTAAAATGGACTTAGATATTTTCTATGATACTTAAGGTCAAGTGAACAATGAGGTATAGGGACAATCTGCACTCCAACATGCTGGATTTAATGACACTTCCATCAGGAAAGGTTCCCCAGAGTGTTCTTCACATCCCTCCTGAAGTCAAAGTGAAAATTCATTCTCCCAGCTAGGGATTTATCTCACCTAACCTCTCCCATCTGAGTGCAAACATCACCCTCTGTGCCAGCTGTCTTGATGCTCTTTATAGTCAGGGGAGAGAAATAGGTACTTCTAGAGTGAGATTTGTCTGCCCTGGTTTAGACGTCTCTCTCTTAAGACAGGATGCACTCACTGTGCACCAGCAAGGCACATTTCTCTCCGATAGTGATAAAAGAGCCTAGCAATATAGTCAAAATCCTGTTATGGGACAAAGGGAAGACCATATATATGAGATAAAAATTTATTCTTAGACCACTAAGTGTTTTAACAGTGTAACAGTCCAAATTATCCAATTAGTACAATAAAGTTTCATTAATGATGCAATTAAAACTGCTATATAGAAATATTCCCACCTTCCCAGTATCCATCCCTGACCTCTGGTGTGCAAGTCACCCTGCCAGTGTTCCTCTTTGTCCCAGGGCTGACAGCTCCGGTGTCCCCCCGGACGGAAGGGGAGGCAGGGGATTGCAAGTTGTCACTATCCTGAGCTCTTTCCTGGCAGGACTGTGATGTCCATGGTGGGGTTTCTTCCTCCTCACTCTTGGGTCCCCCCAGGGGTATCTTCATCCCCCCTCTCCCCATCACCTCCTCCCTTCTCCCTGGTCCCCAGCACCAGTGGCAGAGCTGCCCAGCGCCCATCCCGGGCACACAAAGGACTGGTGTTTGCTGGGCAGTGCCTGCCCGGGGCGGCAGCCCTTGGCCGTGCGGGGTGTCCCATCGCTGAGCTCAGGCAGGTCGGGCACGAGGCCCGTGGCACGGGACACTTGTGATCACAGGGACACCCAGCTCAGGGCACGGCAAGTCCAGAGACATCCTGATACTCCCCAGTGTCAGGCCAGCTCAAAGCCTGTGGTCTTTCACTATTAATGGCTAAAATTGCACTTAGTTGGGCTGCAAACGCCAGCACAGAGAGATGTCCCCAGGGTATGTATCTAATATTATTCCCACATTAACCACAGGGCACTGACCTCTTCTTGTTCACATCCCCACATGAGGGATGGCCGCTGTGCGTTCTCTCCATGGCACGCTCTGATCTCCAGCCTAAAATGTGCCCCAGTCATTCCTTCTCAACTTTTTTCATTGAGTCATGGAATAATTCAGGTTTCAAGTGACCTATGGCATTTTTTGCTCCAACACACCAGCAGGGTCAATAAAGAAAGTTCTCATGTCAAACTTAGATGAAGTTGCTCTGGAAGAGAAGCATTTTCCTTGAAAACTCTCCAGTTGATACTGATGCTGAAATAAGAGAATATGCTCCGTTTCTTAAGTTGTTTCTCACCCCTCTAAGCTCAGCACCTCTTACAAGCAGAAGTTTCAGATGCCGTGAGCATTTTTCTCCTGACACAAAAGAGAGGTCAGAATCCAGTGTTAGCTTCACTTATCTGTCATGAAAGTTGATGGGAAACCTCCTATTCCCCCAGCACACAGAATTGCATTTCATGGACAAGGTATTTTAGAAAGCATTACACTAGAGTTTGATCCTACCTTGTTTCAGGCCATGTAGAGATGTGCCTTCAGCTTTGAAGGGAAAAGGAGAAGGCATTTAATCAATAGCCGTGTGAGTGATAAGCACATAAAACAGATGAGTTTGGCCAGCTTGTATAATCATCCGTAAGACCATATAGGAAGAAAGATAACCATGGTGGGTATGGTTTTTGGGGGTTAAGACTGCTCAAGGAGTATCTCCTTGTATTTAGTTATTTCATGTAGCCTTTTACCTGGAACATTCACAGTAAGTTATTAGGATGAGGGGTGAAATCACAATGAACATTTTTGACTGTGTCCTGAAGAGGTCAGAAACAGGATATTTTTACTTCCAAAATCTCCTATCCAGAGCATATACACATGTAAAATGCCTAAAGATTATGCAGTAAGACCTTTTTTTTTTTTTTTCCTTTTTTCCCCCGATGAATACTTTTAGACTGAAGCAGTATTGTTGCTGTAGACCTTGGATTAAATGGGCTGAAATCTATGGCCAGAACCTCAAACAACTTCTCCTTCATCCAAGACCACCAACAACCCCAGCAGATCCTTGTCAGGTTTAAGCCTGCCTGATTTTAGCCTTGTTATTACAGCTGTGCGATGCTGAATGGAGATGAATGCTCAGGATACACTTCTGGCTCCAGCTGTGCTTCCTGAAGTGGTTACCGCTCCCAAATGCACCTGCAACTCTTTATCACCTTTCTCGTGCTTCCTCCCCGCCATAGATCACCTGAAGTACTCATGCAACTGCTTCCTAACTCGCTGCACCTGATATGAACTGGATTAGCAGAAACGTACTTTTGAAACTGTTTAAAGAAACCTGGCTCACGAGCAGCTCGATACAGCCTATGCAGCTAGCATGCGTAAGAGGTGATGACAACCTCCAGCTGAGACCATGGCAGAGGCAGTCCTCTCTTCAGACCACTCGGAGGGATGTTTGTTTCATACAAAGAGGATTAAGTACTGCAGATTTATTTAACTAACTCCCTTCTGTAGCAAATCCACGCTTTCCTTTGTAACTGTTGGTGTTTAAAAAAATCAAAGTACATAATCATCCCAGTAATCATAATAAGAGGCAGGGATACAGATTTTCCTTTAGCATTTATTGACTGTGATGACTGTATCCTCAGGAGACAACAGTGCTCTTCTAGCACATGCATCACAGTTGGTACATCACAAGAAAAGACAATGTTCCAGAACTTAATTTGCTCCAGGCTGAGCAAATCAGCCCATTTCAGACCATAGGCTTTACATCCTGGAATGGACAAAGGCTGTGTGATAAAGCCACCAAAGTGCCCTCTGAAATCTAGGATGTTGTACGCTAGGTGCCATTCAAGGCCCAGAAAAGCCAAACGGAAGCTGCCACTTGAATTGCCATTCTCATGGTTACTCTCTCTCCGTGCTGGAGTTTGTGGCGACAGAATTAATGTGGTTCTAAAGGTAATTTGAAAGCGTCAAGAGAGGCGAATTATCGCATGAAAATGCAAATCGTGTTTTATCTGGGCTGTTCCACAGCTGCTATGATTCATCATCATTTCTTCATCTGTTTTTTTTTTCTTTTCTAGGTGAGATCTCAATAAAAAAGGTGGGGGGGGAGGGTGAGAGTGGTAGAGCAGAGCTTCATTTGCCAGAAGAGATTTATGGCTTCTTTTATCCGAATGTAAAACGCCCTTCAACATGGAAGGAATATTAAACATTTAAAATCGCCATCCATCATTCAGCCCTTATCTGATGGTGACTGCAGATTCCTCACGTGTATAGCACAGGTAGCTCTGCCTTGTCTCCCACTTTATCCCCTGGTTCAGGGGACCAGCACCCTCCAACCAGCTCTCCACAGCCATCCCTCTACACCAGACATGCCAAGACACTTTCTACCTCAGGGACAACTCCAGTGGTGTAGAGCAGTATTACACTTCCAACTTCACTGGACCTACAAAAACTCACTCCAGCAGAAGACCTACAATTATTTTCTCCACACCTCTCCTATATAAGCTCCTTTATTAATGGAAGTCATGTTGTGTTGGGTTTACACCATTCCAGCAACCACACTTTCCTGTGTGGTGGAGTATGTGTTCTACAGACCTTTACATTGGTTGCATGGTTGCTGATGAGTGTGGGGTACTGGGGAAGGGAAGCAGGGTCTGATTGCTCAACAGTTCCAAAAGAAGGTTGTGGAGGTTCCATTGCTTGGGACATGCACAAAGCATGAACTTTATAGCCTTGTGAGGAACCTAGCACTCACACAAGGATAAGCAAAGACTTAAGATGTGTCATTGTACCTGAAGGGGATTATTACAGAGGGAACCAAGGAGGGGTGAAGTCCAGGTCAAAAGACGATGGAACCCATGTCTGCACAAAATCAACTGTAACGGCATGTGCTGGGAACCACCTGATATTGAAAGCATCAAGGAATGTGCCTAGAGTTACTCACTAGCAGCAGGAAAGGTGCCCTATTGCACACCCTGAACCAAACTGGCCAAAAAACCTCACTCCAGATTTCCTCCATCTCAGCAGTCCAGACAAGGCATTGTCCAGATGGAAAATTAACCCTGCGGATGTTGTGACATTTTTCCCCACGTAATTTTAACACATTTTTACATACATTTTCTAAGAGAAAAAGACAGCACATCAGACTCCAGCGCTCCCAACACCGCCCCTCTGATCAGACACCCCAGTGACCCAGGAGCAAAGACACTTTGGGGAACAGCCCAAAGCACCACGTCTCAGGGAGTCATGAAAATGTGAATGGTCAGCAGACTGAGCTCTAGATTTCATTTCAAGCAGACAACAGTGTGTTCATGCCCTGTTCGCACTAGAATTGTGAATGTGGGTTGTGCAAGTACAGCACAGAATGCATTTTTAAGGGCTTCATTTATTCCCCTCCAGATGCTCTCCACTAAGCCTATGAGAACATAGGTTTTTTGGAGCCTGAAGTTTGAGTGTGGGCAACAGCCCCAAACATGAACAAGCCACTCCTTACAGCATGCAACCTGACCCAAGCGGTACCGAATTTTGCTTTTCTTACCTTTATGGTCAAATCAGGGAAACTGAGATAAAAGAAAAAGAGTGAGTCTCTCACAGACTTCTGATGAGTTGTCACTTAATATTACTGCAAAGCATACTGGGATCAGAAGACACCATGAAGCATAAGTGCTTCAGTTGGAAGTGACATGGTGAAACAGAATCTAGCTGGAGTAACTATACTTGCTGAGGATAATGCTCAATTAGGTAGAGCCTCCAAATGCAAGGTTTACTGCTTTTAAGAAACAAAACAACTGTTCCATGCCGATCATGCAAAGAAAAAAAATATAATTATATAAAAAGTTATACCATAGCAGTGTAGAATCATCTTGTGTATCTGTGTAGGCATGTGTTTGTGTTACTTTAATGGCTATTGCATATGAACTAGCAATACAAAATACAGATAAAGAACATTATATCATAAAGGTGCATAGTGTCCGTAAATATATCATTTATAGGCAGTTTATCTGTATTTTCCATTGGCGGTTGACATTGCAGATCATCTATGATATGCACAGACAAAATGGCAATTGAGCATCAATATCTGCAGATCACAGCGCTGGCCGGCTCCTGCACAGGGTACCCTTCCAGCAGCAGCGGTGAGAGCATGACCAGGAAGGAAAGCTTTGCCATTATCTCTGTCCTGCACTGTGTGCGTATCCATATCCAGCACCATTTAGGAACCACTCCAACAAGTGATCATCTTAACAGGGTCAGCACCTTTCCTCCCCAGGACCCTGTAACAAACTTAGCATCAGCTCCTAACTAATTGAATTGGAGCATGATCAACAGTCTAATTGAAGACTATCTTGCATCCATTTCAAGATCATATTATTTCCCAATTTGCTTTCTGAGCTTCTGTTCACAGATATAGGAAAAAGGCAAAGAATGAAAAAAAAAAAAAAAGAAGAAAGGAAAAAAAGAGAGGGGAAAAAGCAGCTTTACTTAACAGTTGCTATTTTGGTATCAAAAGGAGTCTGCATTGTTGATTAGCGTGAGAGATCATTATCCCTCTTAGGAGCCCGATGAAGGTCGTTATGTTAACCTTCAAATCACTCTGTAACTGGAGGCTGCTTTTTTCTCCTGCTGAGCCACACTAGGAGAAAAAAAAACAAACTCAAAGGAAACAAGTCCAGGGTAGCTTCTGCAGACTAGAGAAGAAAGGGAGTGGCAGGGTGGGATTAATTTTGGGTGTTGTTGTGTATTGTTAATTGTCAAAGGAGGGAGGCAGGATGTAAGGAGATGGACGTAAACAGATTTAAATGTTTTATCTACTGGGTGCCCTTCTGTGACTAGACAGCAACAGGCAGGCACCCTGAGTCTATAGACAGTTGAAAACAGCGTGTCAGATAGCAATAGCTCATTAAGCACTAAGGTATGGGGAGGTATTGTATATTTTTACTCAAATAGGAAGACTGTTAGTTTACGCCCAACAAACTGCCCATGACAAGATAATTCAGATCAATAAATAGGGAGATTCTTCTCTCCTGCACACTGGATGATAATGCTGCTCCTTCTTTTTTGTTGTTCTGGTACAGCAGGTCCCGGGTTTAAGTGTAGAAAGCACTACAGGGATCTCTACTGTGTTATCAGGGATCAAGGTTCTCAGGCACCTGGTAAAGAGTTAGACAAAGCTGCCTCTCTAGATACACAGTGCATGATGTCCTTCCCACGGATGTGTTTCTTTGACCCACAAACCATGACCTTGACAATCACAGGGTCCCAGGGAAAGGGACGAACCAGAAGGGTCTCTTGCTTATGGAAGAAGCCAGATATAATAACTCTTTCTTGGACCCTATAGTCAGAGAGGTGAGACCCACCATGGGAGAGAGATTCTGGCTTTCACACTGCTCAGTCTGGCCTAGAAAAGTCATCAAAGCAGCTGGCCTTGGCAAGAAGGATTGAAATCCAGGAGAAAAGAGGGGAAGAAATCCATGCCCCAGCACTCTGCAAATGGCCTCTCCACCTCTAGCTTCTCTCCACCCCAGAGGTCCCCTGGCTTCTTTGGCTTTTGATTTATATCATGTGGACAGAGATTCAGACCTTACACTTTTCTTGTGTCTTACGCATATGCCATGCCTCTCTCTCCCCCTTGACACTTATTTCCCATGCAGATTCCCCCATGCAAACCCCCCCATGCATGCATGCGATCCATCCCGTTCCCGTGCTGATGCTGGCTCACTCCATTAGCTGTTAAAAGTGGTCTGCTTCTGTGCAAGGCTGCAACTCCTCTGCAAGACACTGGATCTACCTGTTGCCATTCAGTTCCCTTCCCTGCGGTGCCGGTGCCCTTGCGTTGCTAATCCTTTTCGGACAACTTCTGTTCTAAGTCAATTAGTGTGTCAATTTAGCATTCACCTTTTGTTGCATCTTAAATCCTTATAATCCCTGTCCTTGCTTCTACATGTTAAATAAATAAAGCTCACATTTTCTCCTGTCTCTCCCTGCTCCCTGTGCCTGGTGAGGAGCAGGCCCTGAGGCGACCTCTCCCAGGCAAGACATACAGATGCAAATCACCGGGACAGGTAATGTGTGCAGGGGAGTGACCTCAGCCTGAAGACAAGGTGAAAAAAATCCCTGCAAACAAGGAGAAGAGGCTGTCCCTGTCTCTACTCTCACCTCAGCTAAGAGCTGAAACATCGCAGTAGGAGAATCTTTTCAGGGACAACACTGCATTTGCTGCATTTCAGGTAAAGACATTTGGAAAGGTCTGCAATGAGTGGAGCAAATTCAAGTACATCCTGCTAGGTTTTAATAAAAGAAGGTCTATTTCCAGTTTTATGTGAGTCCCACTTTTCTCTGCAGACAATTCCTTTCTCTGCAGTACTCCTAATCTGCAGGCTGTGAGGATGCCACACCAAAAAGGAATTCATCCAGGTTTTGTTTTTTTTTAATACAAGACATCCTAATACAAGATATCTTCCCCAGGCAGAGGTGTAGACAAGGATAAATGCAGGGAATTACACTTGCTCACCTCTAGTATGGGCAAGAAAAGGTTCATCCACAGGTGGATGAGAAAGGCACTCATTTATTTGCTACACGACTGCTGCTTTCTTGGCAATAGCAGCTAAAGATGACAACACACTTTTGACATACCTCAATAATTTTTATTTTACCACCATAACCCCACATGAGCAACATTTTCCCTTTCTGATGTTGTTAGGGACAGGTGTGACCCGGGGTGGGGCACAACTTGTTTTACACCTCCAGCAGTATCTGCTATTACTAGACATTTGGCATTGTGAAAGTGCCTGCCACATTAAAGAGAAGATGGGGCGGTGGAGAAGATGACAGCTCAGCATGCTGGGATGACACCTTGGCCCACCTCATGTCACTGTTGGCCTTTTTTCCTACACACTCTGGGTTTCAATTGTGTATAGGAGCTTGTTGCTCCCTGATTGACATCTGGGCCCCACCAAATATCCCATTAGGAAACTGTTTCTCTCAACTCCTCATGGCCATGGACATGGGGAGACACTGGACAGTCTCACTACCAGAACTTCTGTCCCCAACTCTGTGTCCCTGCTGCACAAAAACACTGCTGGACTATCTGTCAGCCAAGGCCTTCACTTTAACTTCTCCTTCATGTTGGTGCTCTATAATACTCAAAGGTTTTTGGAAGAGCCCTGAAATAAGAAGGATTAGATGAGGGAAATAGTATTAAGTGGACCAAGGGAAATGAATCATAGAATCATAGAATCATAGAATCATAGAATCATAGAATCATAGAATGGTTTGGGTTGGAAGGGACCTTTAAAGGTCATCTAGTCCAACCCCCCTGCAGTGAGCGGGGACATCTTCAACTAGATCAGGTTGCTCAGAGCCCCGTCCAACCTGACCTTGAATGTTCCCAGGGATGGGGCATCTACCACCTCTCTGGGCAACCTGTGCCAGGGTTTCACCACCCTCAGCATAAAAAATTTCTTCCTTATATCTAGTCTGAATCTCCCCTCTTTTAGTTTCAAACCATTCCCCCTTGTCCTGTCGCAACAGGCCCTGCTAAAAAGTTTGCTGCCATCTTTCTTATAAGCCTCTTTTAAGTACTGATAGGCTGCAATAAGGTCTCCTTGAATGGACACTACTCCTTCACCACTGATATCTGAAATCCGTTTCAGCCATGTGGGGAATACAACACACATCTCCACTGGCTCTTGACTCTTGGAAGTAAAAGGGTATGGCTCTGTCTCCAGCCAGGGGTTGGTACTGGTACATATACATCCTGGTCATTCATCAGATGGTGCCAGGGCATGAGGTTTACAGTAGAATACAGCAGGATGCTCTAGCCCAATAGAGGAGCTTTAAAATAAAATAAAATAAATGACAAAAGAATTTTACAGACAATTGAAAACAGCTCCACAGAAAGGATTGGCTCTTCCATCAGATGCTGCATGTGGATGATGATCTACCTGGGCCAGGGATTATCCTGTTCGTATTGACAGAGCACCTAGCATCATGGGGGTCCTGCTTTCTGACTCTAAATCTTCAGTGTTACTGCTGCACAAGCAGTTGGGTGCCTGGCTGGGTGAACTGGAGCAATTGAGTTAGCATACCTGAAGAAAGTGCTTCTAATTTCACCTCTTAAAACACCTTAGCTTGCTTGTCTGTGACCGATAGCCATCTTCTCAGCACTCCGGTGTCTGTGTGTGCATATCTCCCATATGCTTCCAGCTCCTGCACAAAAAGTGCTAGAATTCCCCAGAGATATTATTGCTCTGCATCCCCGGTTTCCTGTTGAACTCCACGAACATGGGCCTTAATGCCATTTCAGCCAACATCAAAAATGATATAAGCCTTGAACCAACAGCTAAGTGGCAGAGGAGGAGGATTTATCTTCCTTGTGGGGAACAGGTCTTCCTAAGATTGTAGAAAGGGACTAGAACTTCATCCTCCCTCTGGAAAGGATAATTAGAAGTGCTGAGATCTAAAACTCTGATTTTGGGCTGGGCTGCCACCCTCCTCCTCACACTGCCCAACATCCATCCCTCACCCCAGACACTTCAAGCAGCCATGCTTCTCGCACTGACTCGGGAACATGGGCTTTTCCAATTAACCTGTCAGGAAGAGCAATGTATTATTTTGCTGCACTGAAGTCATTTAAAAATCAGCAGATCTCAGCGACCTGCTTGGCATGTTAAACTCTAAGTCAGTGTTAAGGATGTACGTGGTGCTGGCTTCACCACAGCCTGCAGAGCAGATGCGGTGGCAGAGGGACCCTAGGTTAGAAGGAGATGCTGCATCTGTGAAAGAGGAGAAAACCACACAGCCAAGAGGTTAAAGCCTCATTTTGTGGGGTTAAACCATGAGAGGAACTTTCCTGTATTATTATAAATCCATACCAAGTCTGTCACTGGCAGAGACCCAGTTTGGACAGTCATGCCCTAATTCCCATGATCAAGAGCATGCCAAATACTGAATGGTGCTAACTGTGGTGGGGGCTGTCCCCCCTTGATAACTCAGAGAAATCCATTTTTTTTCAAAGGGTTGCTTTCCTCTCCAGTCCTGTTACCTTTTGACTATGGCCCAGCACACGGAGGACCTGGGCTGGAAGTTTTGGATGCATCCAAGACGTTCATCACCTGCACCGTTACCAGTCTGACGCCCTGGTCATGTTAATGGAGATAACTCCCCCACTCCAACGGATCAGTATTTTTCCTCTGGCATCTTTTCCTCCACAGTCCAGGCCCCAGTATCACCCATCCTCTGGCCAGTATATCGTGTCCTAGCTAAGTATTTCTAGGCAGAAAGCGCACACCTGAGGTCTGCTCTTTAAAGCACATGTGAATGCCTGGGGACTTGAGGGGGGGTAAATGGGTTTCTTTGCAGGCTCCTCTTGTGCTTCTGGGAAGATGATGTGGTTTTTTGCCTGTCTTCAGTCGCAGAACAAGAGCTAAGTGTTATTGATCTGAGACCTAGAGGGAACATTTCTGAGCAGTTCACCCTGGCATTAGTCCATCACTTAGCTGGTATTTATTATTCAAGGCTGGCAAGGGATTCCTGGCAGCATGCCCTGGCCAGACAGCAAACTGGTGACAGAGGAGCTGAGTGAGTCAAGGACAAATGAAGAGGGGAAGAAGGGGAAGAAATTGCAAAGTAGATTTTCCCTTCTCAAATTAACTTAGGAGGTTCTCAAAGTCTCTCTCTGCAAAGTTGCCCCTGTGTGCAATAAAAACCCAAAGCAGGATGCACACATGGAGCTTGGCAGATGGTCAGCTTGAGCTGATTTTTAACTAAGAGTTAAGGTAAAAATGCAGAAAAACAGGACAAGAACAGGACAAGGCTTCACCCACCAAAAAAGCATGAAGGGTGCATGCGATGGAGCAAAGTGGCAGCTGTGTGGACGCTTGCAGAGTGGAAAGGGGCTGTTCCTCAAAGTTGGAAGATCTAGGAGGAAGAGTCATGATGGTATCTGTCCCGCTCAGTGAATAGTGCCATTTGGTTTGTTCCCATCAGTTCAGATAGGTTTGTCTTGCCTTATGATTAATAGAAAGATATACAGCCATTTTGGTTGATCTATCCAGTCCCTTCTGAAGACTCCTGTCAAAACCATCCTTTATTCCTTGCTAGGCAGGGCCAAGCTAATTTGACATGACCTGATGCAGCAACTCCTCTTGAAAGCTCATCAGAACAACAGCGCAGCAGATGCAAAGCAGGTATCTCTGCATAAAGGGCTAGGAAGTAACTGAATCTGAAGCAGGACAGGAAGCATTAGTGATCATCACTGGTGTCCTTGCCAAGGCAAAAAATTGGGGAAAACACAGCCTTAACAGCCCAGTTCTGTGACAATTCCCCATTTCTCTCTAATGGCCACCCAAGGGCACAGTGGTGATTCAGGCCAACATCAGGGCTCATTCCCTGGTGATTTGGGGACAAAGGCTGCAAACTTTCAAGGACAGATGAGATGAAAAAAATAACATCTACCATGGCAGCTCCCAACCTGCTATCCCCATGCCATTTTACAGGGCACTTTGCACAACTCCTGGCTTTGAAGAGTCAATGGGAAACAGCAGCCCATCATGCAACACGGAGCAGACTGAATGAGGGTATCCTAAGGGGCTTGTGAGAAGGGTCAGAGGATCTCCTGGGAGGAGGAGTTAAGTCTCTGCCTAGCCTAACCCCAAACATTGCAGCAGGGTTATGGCAAAGCAGGGACAGATCAAACTCTCTGTGGGGTTGCAGGAAAATCCATAAAAAACAGCTTCTGGAGAGACAGCAGGCTGGGCAGAGCCTTTGAGAAGTTGAGCACATGGCACCTCTTTTTCCTAGGCTGTAAACTTGTCTGTGTCTTTCAGGCAATAATTCTGCCAGTTTAAAAGCTCTTGTAACCTTTGCACTAAGATAACATTGGTAGAAAGAGGGAAAAAAAAAATCCCCCAGGCTTGGTCGGATTAAAAAGCCCTGTCTGCTAGGGTGCAATGAGTTCTTCTGTTATTGATCTCTGGGTTCATCGTTGAGACAATGGACTAACGGACTGGCACATTTGCTTGGTTTTCCTCTAGCTAAAAATTACATTAAGTTCAAGTGGGACATTAATAATAATAATAAAAATAATAGCACACTATTCCAGCTTTCTCAGACAAACAGCTATAAGGTTAGTCCAGCTCTTACTGATTTTACAAGAAGCCCCAAGCACTGAGTTTCACATCTTGAGTCTTTGCGTTCCCTCCTTCTGAATGTTTCAGTCCACACCCAAATGCTCATAGCAAGATCTGGGCAAAAATCTCCCCGTTTGGCTTCCACTGTAAAAATAGTATTTGATTTCTTCAGCTCACTGGTCTAATATCTCAAGTCTCATAACGGGCTCCTTACAAATGTCGGTCCAAAAATGCCACATAAGCAGCTCTCCGATTGCTGTTAAAACTAAACAAAACCAAGCAAGCAGACAAAAACCACCACCACCACCACCACCAGCACCACCACCACCAGCAACAGCTCTATCCAGGCTTCTAAGATGTTAACCTGTTAGGTAAAGGTTACACCAGAAGAAGATCTGGCTGCTCTTCTCTTTGTAGCACAGCAAAGGGCTCCCTAATCTTTCATATCAGTTATTCTTTGGATACAAGGTGTAGAGAACAAGGCTGGAAAAGTCAGAGAGAACACCCAAGCGGTGATGGATGCCTGTTCCCATGAGCTGCAAAGGCATCTTTTCCCATGAATTGTACAACGTTGCCATGTTTCACACCCTTACTGCTGCCTTTCACAAAGCAAGGACCACGGAAATGAAGCAATCAGTGTGGCTTGATAATTAAGACGGCAGCTAACGTGAGCTCGGTAGGTTTGGGCTGAAAGAAGGTATATTTTACTTACTAGTGTCCAATTAAATATTGAATAAGTTCCATTATTGTAGGGGGATTTTGTGTCTCTCAGGGACCCTCAGAAGAGTTAATTAGAGAGCCTGCACACTTGTAGACATCGTGTGTATGTGCCTCCACCCCTTTCAGTGCTGCTACAGATCCCAGTGCAAGAATGCAGGTATTTTCCACCCTGTGAGCCTGAAACAGGATTTTTCTGTGTTCTTTAAACTATCAAGTAGCAATCTATCTTCAACAACATGAAACTTGGCACAAATTGCAAAACAGAGAGCTGATCCCATGCTGCTGTGACTGGAGTAACGGGTTAATTTAAAGCAAGCATGTGCATGTCCCTGCCAGCCTGTAGCCAAAGCAGCGACCACAGTATGGACATATGCTCATGTTGGTAAGAACATGTCCAGCAGTGAGCTCTTCCCTGGCTGGACGTGGCTCCTGTTGCTGAGCCTAATTTCAAATTCCTTATTGTTCAACTCTCACCATGCCATTCATGAGCTTTTCAACAGCTATGGCAATGTGTCTGGCTCTACTTATTTAGGAATGGACAACAGTCCCTATCCCTTGGTTGTCCCCATAGTTTAACTGTTGGCATGCTCCCTGATTTTTGGCTCATGCCAAATAGCCCACTCCTAGACATCGAATAGGTAGTTATTCAAGGGATAGTACAGTTGGGGACCATTCTTAGTAAGTTGTTTTGATGCAACGTAGCCTTGTTATTAGGGATGAGAGACCTCAACCCTGTCAGTGCAAGCCATACCATACCGGTAGCTGGAGTACAGGAGAACAGTGCCTGGACATTGCATCTGCTAATAAAGATGTAGCCTGTGATTATAAGTCAGGTTTTGGCAGCGTGTTGCAGAGGTGCAGAATTAGCCAAATAGAGGTACTGGCCACTCAGGACCTAGCACACCACTCCAGACCCATGACCTGTCAACATTTAAGGGTGGCCTAAATGTCCAACATCAGAGGGAAGAAAAGCAACCCTGCATGTCATCTAGAAAACGATGCAATCCTCTCATTTGGTGGGGAAGAGGATGATGTGACCCCAGCTGGCAATCAATTTGCACGTGGCATCCATCAGGCTGATGTGAAAGCGAACTACAAATGGAGTGCTTGTCATTAAGAGAAGATACATGGAAGAGACAGAGATGGGGAAATAGTCCACGGGGGGCTATTCCTGAGGCAGCCCCATCTAGCAAATAGGATTATTGGTAATGATGAGATAATTCACTAAGAAGTCATGTCAGATTTAAGTGACCCTCCTAGATGACAAGGGAATGTTGAGGAAAAGGGGGGTGAGAGCTCCCAGCTGGGTCTTGCCCTTTGTTCGCTGCCCAGAATAATCTCTGCAATGGGAAACTGGGTGGGCTAGGGGGGGTGATTACAATCTTTTGGAGTGAAATTATTTCTTTTCTCTTGAGAGAACCCTTAAGTTTTACAAACAACATTTCAGCCTGAAACTGAATTTACCTCCAACAGACAGTCTGTCTGTATTTTTAAGCCTTCTGTCATGCCACATCCCATCTGTAATGCATTCATCCTCGAAGAAAAATCCATCCCAAGGGAACCAACACAAAATAAAGCCAAGTCCCAGAGACAGTGTTGGTAGGAAAAAGATCTAAATCCAAATCTCTGGCTACCACAGTCACTACGTGACCAGCCAACCTCTCCAATATTCAGGAACCCTCACATGGAGATGAGCCAGCAAAATCTGCCCTGTTCAAAAGCCCATCAGAAAAGTTGTGCTCATAGCTAGGCTGGCCTAAAATTAGAGTTGCTCCAGTTTCTTCAGTAGTGTGTAAAGGACTTATATTGTAAGTGCTTTAAAACTCCTACAACACTGGATAAATTTCTTTCTAATTTCTCCCATAAATGTATTGGCAAATAAAAAGTGTCCTTTGACCTTGGTGCCTTGAAAAGGAAATTAATCCTTGTTTTAGTGAGAAACAAAGCTAAAAACAGTCTGAACAATGAAGTTATTACTGTAGTTCCCAACATTTAGGGCTGTTCTTGTTACATGGATACACAGCTAGAAATAACAAAGCAGTCATCCCTTGATTCACACCAGCAGAAACCCGAACATGTTTTTGATGACAGCCTTTTCAAATGTTTTGGGAGCCCTCTGAAAGAAAGCTGATACTAATGATATTAATCACACTAATTATTAATGATGGCTATTGCAGTGTGGTTTCTCTCAAACCCAAAAATGAAGTGATATATAAGCCTGCTGCAAAGTAGTCTGATTCTGTTCTCAGCTCTGCCCCTTGTTAGGGGAATCCACCACAGATAAAATGGTGATGGTCAGAGACAGCTGATGTGAATCAGACTACCATCACCTTGTAAAGAAGTGTCATGGTTAAGCAATCTCACAGTTTTCTCTGTATTTTGGAGATAAAGCCGTTTCTTGGCCCTCCATTATAGTAGGTCCTGTACAGGTCTAATGCAAAAAAGATGGTCCATGCCCCATAATAAAATAAAAAGATGCAAAAACATGTACCTGAGCCCAAATTCCCAAGCCCATCTCTTCCTTGGTATCTTATTCATAGGGAGACTTCTCATGCTGAGTTTATTTTTCTTCTCCATCAGACAAGTTGTTCTAGGAACAGAGACTGTCTTTCAGAGGAAGACAACAAATTGATCCAATTTAAAATTCTTCTTCAACCATGACCAACCCAATTTAAAGTGCTATCAATCCGAGTGGTGGCTTCCCCAGTGGAAAAGATGCAAACCAAAGATTTGGGTGTTTTTTTTGTTGTTGTTTGTGCTGGATTTCTTTACTCATGCTGTTTGTGTTTTCTTTTGCTTTGTTTTTAATAATACACAGACGTAACTGCATCTTCTGGGTGAAGGCAGCTCACCAGCTGCCACGGTTTATTGATTTGTTTATCTTCATTTACCTTTTCAGAAAAAAACAGGGAGCACGGTTTGTGTCCTTCCTGTGACCATAGTCAAGCCGCAGGGATTCTAGGCTTGTGCATCTTGATGGAGAAAAAGACCTTGAAGAACATAGCTTTTGAACACCTGGTGACCATATTATTTCAGCTGCAAAACTGCAACCAGAATAAAAATGCTGTGGATGCATCACAGTGGTACAATCAACAGAAAAGTGGAAGAAATCAACTCATTGTCATCACAAAGTGTGATGGGTCTGACCTTCACCCTGGTCCTACGGAGGGGTGACAGCACTACCCCTGCAATGCATGTCCCAGTGCAGAATGGATGAGGGACTCAAGATACATGCTTTTTAAGATGTTGTGGAAAAAAAAGGCTGTTGCTTGCCTTTAGTGCAAAACCTAAGAGCAATGACCGTAAAGAAGAAAAGTAAGTTTATTCAGGTTTCAGGAGCTATAATGGGATACTGGCTCATAGACCACTTCGGATGAGGGGCTAAACTTGGAGAATGGTCACTTTAATGTGCTCTGGTCTTATATTTACCTCTGCTGGTCATGACTGAAGACATGATACTGGGGTAAACAGTCCGTCAGTTTGAGCCAATGTGGCCATTCTTGTGTTATTCTGGAGATAATTCATATTACTTGATAACAGCCACCTCTGAATGACGGTGGCTATTCCCATTCTCTAAAGGAGGGATAGGACTCCCCTCCCTGGTCAAGGCACCTGAATTTAGGTGTCTATTTACAAGAGTCTCCACGTGAGTCAAATGTTTTTGTCTTTTGAGATGCCCAGAAATATCCCACTCGCCTTCAGCCTTTGTTTCTGAAGGGCTTAGATCACCAGTGGATCCAGTGTCATACCTACCAGTCCCATGGGGATGAACTGGGTACTGCATGGAGTCTCAAATGGCGTTAAGTGTTTATGCTTAGGCAAACTCCATGTAGTCAGTGGAGTCTGTAAGGGCTCCCCTTGCTAAAGCAGGTAGCACTTCAACATGAGCTGGTGTCAGGGACCCACAAGACATTTCTGGCCTCGAGCATGGGCAAGGTTGTTCAGCAAGAACCTCCCTAAGGCTGGCATCACCTGCCCTGCTCTGGGAAGGGAGCTTCTCATCTGCTATGCACTGGCTGAGGAGGCTACAAACCCATATGGCATTCCCTTCTCCAGAAATTTCCCTCTCCCCCTTTTCATAGTGAGCCAGAAGTTTCCTGGTTTTTGTCACTGGGACCTTCACACATGTCTACACCAGCCTCTGTTCTCCAGCCCTGTAGCCTATTGGGGTAATATGGCTCAGATTTGTGTAACTAAATGCCGCTACCCCAAGGAAAGGTTGGGCACATCTCCAAGGACAGTCCTTGACCCATGCTCACTCCATAACCAGGCTTGGGCACTGTCTGGGAGTGCTAGCTAGCACACCCCAAAATGGTGCCAAGACTGTGCTCCAGCCTGAGTCAGGCTTGGTTGGTTCTTCTAGTGTGGACCTAACTGAGACCACTTCCCCCTGCTCCTTATGGGTATCCCCGTCTCCAGACACATATCCAAAATCACCTGGATTTCTCCGAGGTTTTGCTATATCGGGAAAGCAGACTCTAGACAGAGAAAATCCTGCTCAAAACTGAGCAGCACGTTGCTTTAGTTAGACTTCCAGGTGAACTGTCAAAGGAAAATTAACTCAAATTATAATGGGAAAACCAGAACCTGCATGTCTATAACAAGACTTATGAAACCTCTCTGTATATTTATGTATATGTCTACTTATATGCCCTCCCCTAACTTCTAACAATTTCTTCTTTGATTCTGACCAGTTTCTGCCACATCTGATGCAGAGTTAATGGCATCAGGATAGTGGAGTTCTGACAAGTTTGTAAGCAACTGGCAGATAAGTAAAGGACACAAGTCTACCTTTGGTCTGAGAGAAAGCTTGCAAAATCAGTTTGCCCCTTATGAGCCACCTGAGAATCCATGTGGGAGTGAGCACATCCCAATGGTCCCATCAGATTTGGCTGGAGTTTTCACCTTCTGAGATGCTGGCATTGCTCAAACTGAGGATGCCAATCCTTGGGGAAATGAGGCTTCCTGAGCACAGCACTGTGGTGGAATGATTTGCTTCATTAAAAAAAAGCAGATTTTCCCTTTGTCTGGGTCTGGATGTTTCCCTGCCCTCCTCAGAAAGATGTACCCCTGACGCGGTGACAAGCAAGCAATGCGCTGGGGGTCTGCCAGCAGCATCAAGAAGCTGCTGTGCAGGGGGAACGGTCTGTCTTCTTGCTCTTGTTTTAAGGTTTCTCTTTTCTGCTACAATGCTACGCAAAGCAGCGCTGATATCTAACCTTTTCCAGATAATCTGCTTTCTGTTTGCAGTTTCGTGCTGATCATATTGACCAGAAGAACAAGCTGGAGCAGCCAACTGCCTCGCTGGGCTGGCCTTCTCATAGAATCATAGAATCATTAAGGTTGGAAAAGACCTCTAAGATCATCGAGTCCAACCATCAACAACCCTCCAGACTGAGTGCCATGAGTGCCTCAGTGCAACCGTTGAAGACTGAAAACCTAAGGACTGAAGGGCCTAATCCCCAGCAAAAGGTTCTGCTGGCATCAACCATGAGTTTCTGTTGAAACTGTAGCAAGAGGTCCTTGCTGCAGGGAGAAATCCCCTGGAAGTCGAGAGGAGACCTGTCAACATTAGGAAACCACGGCCATTTAGCATCAATCATAACAATTGATACTGTCAGGGAAGAGGGGGAGGGAGCCGTCAGCAATGGCTTGGGGACCTGGAACAAATCAGCATGTCGCTGGGATGATGGTTGTTCCCGCACTTTAACACCGGCTAGAGCAAAGCTAGGAGCCATTAATTGACTTTTAGCTCTAACTGTAATCCTGATGTCTTTTAGATGTCAATTAACGACCAGTAATAGGTGGCTAATTGTGTAAGATGGCCTTTCAAAAGAGATGTAAGTCAGAGATCCAACCACTCTGTGGGCATTAAGGGTCCTTCTGCATTTTGCACAAGAGCAGGGAAGGCGGAGGGCAGTTTTCTCTGGCCCTTTTCCAGTTTCCTTCATTACTTTACACCCTATGTCTGCATTGGATAATTTTTTACTGTAGCTATACCTTCATTACAGCTTTTATCTTGTGCTTTTATCTGTCCGGGGATGTACAGAGTTGTTTTATTGTAATTACATTTAAAGGTCAAGGCAGAAGTATCTCACAGGTGCACATTATGGGGTCTAACACAAGTGCTGTCTTTCAATATAGGATAGAGTGAGAAACACAGCTGACAGCTCCTTCCATGAACCGCAGAGTCAGTGAAATCAGCTTTTGCAGAAAGCAGCTTCTCCTGCTTGGATGTCCTGAGATCTAAACAAGTCCAGGTATCTAACCTGGGCTGGAGCTTTCCCAGAGGGAAGGGCATAGTTGCACCTACGCTGTCAATGTCAATTGTCAAGCATTAATTACACAGATGCACCCCCTGTTTTGGGGTCACAGGGACCCCTGCATGAGTTATCTGCTGTCTAATAGTAACTAAAGTCATACTACTGCCTTTCCATTAAGAAGACACTGAGACCTGTACCTGTCCCCTACCTGTCCATTTCATGCCATTAAATTTGTAGGAATATTCTATCTTTGAGACATCTGCATCCTGTTGAACATAGCTGACAGAAATGGGGACAGAAAAAAAATTGGAAATACGTACCCCTGGACTGCATGGGCTTTTTTTGCTTAGGCAACCAGGCTAAAAACAGGCTATAAAGAAACCTAAGAGCCTCAGAAGGATCACACTGCTTCAGGGTCTCAGAAGTCATGTCCTGTCCCTAGCAAAGACATCAACAGTTATTACTTTTCCAGAAGCCATTTCAGACCTCCGATCACTCTTGTTTACTCTTCCTTGACCTATTTCCCATTCATTTCTCTTCCATTTGGGATGAGACCAGAACTGCACACAGTATCCAGAACCTGGAGATATCCTGAGACAAAGATCTTGCATCTTTCCTTCTCTATTCCTGCCATAATAATACCCAATATTTGACTTGTTTGATTTGACCCATATGAACATCAAGCAGATGTTTGGATAGGATTCTCTCTCACACGCATCTCTAATCCCAAGAGCACAGATATCTGTCATTGGGTACTTTTCTGCTCCAGCTTTACCGGTGACTGCTGTTACACTTCCCTTCAGGCACCTCTTCGCTGCACTAAATACTTTCAATTCATGTATTCTGGACTCTGCTGTCATCACGGTCCAACTCAGTCCATGGCTCCCGTGTGCTGGTGGAGAACCACTTTTGATAGGATCTAATTTAGTGACTGTTCCTCACCATAAAGTAAAGCTTCAAAAGATCAGGAGCAGCTGTGAGGACGCAATGAAAGGAAACCATTACCACCCATGGTTGCCTAGGGTGCATACAGGTGGTCACCAAGGCCGGGGTTCCTCAGGACCCCTTGCATCCCACAGTGGGCATCTCGTAAACGACAATGGTGATTCCAGCATTTGTTTCTCTACAAATTCCTCTTGCTTTCTACTCCTTCATCTGCTGTATGAATTAACCTCCTGTGCATTGTCATTCCCCAGGCTTGCAAGCAGAATGGCACAGAGCAGACCTTATGTTTTAGACGCCTGTGTCGAATCCTCTCTCTGTGGAAAATCAAAATATCATCTGAAATATATAGCAGTTGAAATGGGCCAGTATTTGACAGCATCCCCTATGACAGCAGGCTCTTGGGAGGAAGGACAGCCCCCTTCACCTCCTCTCAGTCCCTTTCCCCTCCGATTCAGGAAGAAAAAATCAGATCCTCTCTCTGGCTCACTGCATGATCCAGTGAAAATTTCAATCCATTCACTAGGAAATGACTTCTCTGAGTAGCAGAAGATGCTAGACCAGCCTGGTCCAAACCCTCAGTTGCAGGCTGATAGAGAAGAGAGATTTTTAGAGAACTAACAACTCATCTTTCAATTTCTCTCTGTGTGACCATTTTCTTCTCTCATGGTTGACATCATCCATCGCCAACAACGTTTTCTGAAGATTTTTCCCTCTGACAACCAATTCACTTATTGGAGAAAGACCCCTTTACAGTTCCCTCTTGCCACCCTCAAGGAGTTATGCTGCCAAGGAGATCAGGCGGTGGGATGCTGGGGACAGAGGTTTCTGGTCTTACAACCCCTCAGAGGGATTGAGCGAGGGCAGACAGAGGTTAAAACACCAGCGCCTATCCCAGCAGAGAGGGAGAGGGAAATCCTGCAGTGCTGACCTAGTAAATCAGGGAGTTATTAATAGGAACTGGTGGCTGGAGAAGGATAGCAGGGTCTAAGCTTCTGTTTGCCTGCGTGCCTGGCAAGTACAAACCACAGACAAACACACGAGTACGAACAAGGGGGTTCCTGGTAGCATTGCTGGACACCTGAGGAGTCCTGCTGACAAACCCAGTGGGCAGGCTGGCTCAGAGCTTGAAATAGGGGCATCCTGAAGATAGGAAAGAGCAAGCAGTGATTGTCTGGTTTGGGAATGTCCCTGGTCATCCTGCCATGGATCTTTGTTAAAGATCTTTGCTTGTTTCTGGAAAGTCAAAGAAGGTACCATGGTCCCAGAACCCATTATTTTTTACACAAATAGATTAACAGTTACTTGCTATCCCTACGGCTGAGTCAGGTATCATCAAGAATGGACGTGAGCTACCAGTCTCCACCTCTCCCAAACCACACATACTACCCACTAGCTCCCTCCACACTCTGCCTGTGAGGGACTGAGATATTCAGCAACACCATTTACCTCTGGAGTAATGCTTTTGTAAGTGTTGGCAGAAATATTTTCCATGAACAACTTCAGTGATTTTTTTATCTATATGTTCCCCAAAAGCCTCTGAAAGTCAATCAATCCAGCTAATTTTTGTCACTACAGCTTCCAAGTCTGCTCTATTTTAAGTAGAGCAGAGACTTTTCTCTTTTGTTACTGTTGTAAATTAGGATGGATGAAACTTTCCTCCCCAGAGGCAGATGAATTTCAAAGGTAGGGACTAAGTGTTTGTGAAGTTCCTGCAGAAGGAAAGCTGTGTTATCATTGCCCAGTTGGATTTCTATGGCTATCAGATGCAACTCTGATGTAGTCATTAGAAAGGAGCAACATTGCGGCTCACAGTATCATCCAGCTGCATCAAGACCAAAGATGTACTCACAAAACCTCCAGACATTTCATCTACCACAGTGGACAGATTGAAAACCCATCACTGCAACATTTATTGTATTTTCCCAGTGCAAGAAGATAACCATAAAGTAAGGCTAGAGCCATGATCAAGGTTTATGATTGCATGGCATCCGACACTCAGTTCACCTAACAATTACAGCAATCCGGAGTCTTGCATCTTCTGCTTCAGTGCCTCTTTATGCTTTGATAGCAGATTGGAGACAGAACAGCACAGATCAGGACAAGTGACACTAACATTCAAGTGCTCGACTGATAAGAAAATCACTCAGGTTGTCACTACAGGAAAAATAACTTGTGTGTTTAAGAAGCATTTCCCCAGCGCGAGGGGTGTATTGCTCCGCAGAAGGGGAAAGAAGAAAGTGAAAACGGCTCCCAAGTGGACATTATTGTCTTAGTAATTCCCATCCTTCACAGTTACCCAAAACTTCGCACTTGCAGGGTCAAGCTTAAGCTGATCCCTGCAGTCTTGAACATACTGGAATTCCTGCTAAATTCTGCTTTGAGGTCATACAGAGGGCTTGTTTTACCATGTTCAAAGGTCGAGGGTGAAGCTGCAGGAGCCCAGAGAATGTATTTTCATCCAGTCTTTGGCAGGGCCTTGCTGTGATGTCTTAAGCAAAGCATATGGTTGCGCAGTGCCTCAGTTTCCTTTCTGCAGAACAGAAATGAGAGGCATTTGTAGGAATATGGCAATGTGTTGGCAAAAAATCATGGATAACAAGTTCCCTTCTTTTATGACTTTCAGCTCAGCGGTCTAAATATACAACGTGCTGCTTCAGACATCGCAGCACCATTCTCTCCCTTTTTATCTAGGAGACTAGATTCAGGATCGTCTTTTAGTCCAACCTGCAGGTTACACCCCGAGGCACTAACTGAATGATGGAACCACTGTTGGGAGACTTTTCTGTTTGAGTATAGTCCCTTAATGCAATTTGTGGCTTGACTGTTACAAAAAGATCAAGATGGAAAAAGAGTACGTTGGAAAAAGAAGGTAGGCGCAACAAACCAAGCATAGCCTTCACTGCAGCTGATGGAAGACCAGCCTAAGATGGTTAGACTGCAAAGCTGACATTGTGGGTGCTGGTCCCTGGTGCCCCAACATATAAGACTCCCCAGAAGGCAATACCTTCTTGAAATTGGTATGTTTGTGTCTCCCTCTAGAAACTGTCTCTACAACCTCCAACAGTTAGGATTTGCATTCTGCTAATGCTCAAACAGTTCAAAGTGCAGGTATTGGGCTTTGCATCCAGCAGGCTGGAGGTCATGTCCCTGCAGATATACTCCTGTGAACCACGTTAGCACTGCTCTCCCCAGTGCTGCAGCAGTGATAGACACCACAGGAGGCATATGACAAGCCTATAAATAGTATGCGCATCTCACTGACAGGCAGAAGACTAGCAATCTGGAGTTCTCCAGACGAGGGAGTAGCAATAATTGTCAGGAGAGCAAGTAGGAGGCTGAATCGCATGACCAGCTACGCTTGCTAGACTGGTTTCAATGTGGAATAGAGAAATATATATCTGTACTTAAAATTACAGTGAATCTGGAGTTGGATCTAGCTTGCAGGATTTGGTTTCCCTCTGTTCAAGTGACTGAAGACTTTGTTGGAAGGTACCCATGTCTGGAGGAAGCTCAGAGCTAGAGCAGGTGAGGCAGACAAAGGGGGAAAGTTGGAAGCACAGAGTTTCATTGAGGGGGAAACTGAGGTACCAACAGGAACCAAGTCCAAGTCTGCATAGCTTTATAGGATCTAATGCCACCTGCTTGCCTTGAGGTACACATATGGGACTAATCTACGACACTAGACCTATTGGAAATCCATGCTTTTTTGGAGAGGCGTCTGGGGACGCTCTAGGACAACTCAAATAGATGTCTGTGTTTAGCCAGTTGAACTGTGCCTTCTCCATCTGCTGATTTGCAGGAGACGGGGTAGAAGCAGCCAGACTGACCAGGGGTAAGATATGGTTTAGGTTGTCCTTCATGCCTTGAATGAAGACACTATACAACTATCTGATGCCTACACCCATACTCAGAATGCAACTCATCTCATCTACCTTTAGACATGCAAAATCTGTATCCAGTCTTAGAGGGCGTCCCCTGTATTCAACAAGGAGAGAGAGTTTAGCCTCACTCCATTGACTGGTTTAGATAATTCATCCTTCAGATGGTTTCTACTAGCCAAAAGAACCCCCGAGGGGTTAAGGCTGATGATAGAGGAGCACCAATGTGCTCACTGCTCATGGGCGCTCAATCAAAGATGAAGGTGGTGTACTATCAGAAGTTGTCAATGCGTTTCCCCACAATGTGCTTTTCCATCAGCAAACATCAGTTCACAGGAGCCAAAAGTTCACCTGACACCAGAGGGCTTCTAATGAACATGATATTGAATCTGTTTCTCATGTCCCGTCTGGGTCAGAGGGGCACAAGAGACGAGACTAATTTGTAAATTAAGACATTTACATTTAGGTGTTGATGTCCACAGGTGCTAGAGGATCATTCAGTTGCCTAAATGTGTGTCTGGTGCCATCTGAGATGTCCTGAGATATTTGATGTGGACCCAGCAGACATGTCAAGGCCTTGGAGAGATGTCTCCTTCTACAGCAGTGTTTGGAGACCAGTTGAAGGCATTAGGGCATCTCCAATGTTGCTGGATACTTATGTTTAGCCAAGTGAGTTCTGTCTAAGACATCTGCATCTGGGCTTGAGTCCATCCAGGATGTCAGGATAACTGATTCCACTGTGGGATCCCACTGATACTCCTACGGTTGTGACAAGTCTGAGTTCAAGGCTGGAACCTGATGGTGAACCTCCTCCTGCTCCAAGGATGCTGACTTGAGTCCTCTGGGTGAACATTCACTTCTTTGCACAAAACAAAACTTCTCCACAACCAAGAGGAGATGACAGTTGGAGGCAGGAGGCTGCTCTGATACTGTGAGACATCCACATTCAGGTCCTTTCTGGGCCAAGACAGCCTTGACTGCAGCTATCTCACATCCCAGGTGAGTTCTTTGATGTCTAGGGTAGAAAACATTTCCTTTCTCTTGCAAACCTCTCTGGGGAGCATTTCAAAGGCTTTGCTTTCATCCTGATGCAGAATAAAAATTTATTTTATGTTTGAATTATTTTCTTGCATAGATGAGTTCTTGATTTCTGTTCTACTTGATGTTCAAGATCTTTCCTAGTACCTGTGTTTATAGCAACAGGACTGATCTTTCATGGACCAGGAGGACTAGAGGAGGAGAACAAGCTGTGTCAGAACATTGGGAAACTGAGAAGAGAACTGAAAGACATCCCCACTTTTAAAAGGGGCAAGTGAGATCCCAGGCTGGGAAGATACAGTACAAGGTAAGAGTCTTTCTGGGATCCCTCAAGCTTCACATGGTCCCTAGTTTAATCAGAGGATTAAACCCAGTGGCAGGGTAATGTTGATCTCCCTACCTCCTGCCCAACACACCTCTGCAAATGAGCACAGGGATAGTAAACCAGGTACTTTACCTGCTGCTTCCCTCTCTTCACCGAGGCCAGCAGAGCTGGATACATGAACTTGTAGCTATGGGAAATCTCTGCCGTTGACTCCATGAAAGATCTTAGGCTATCTGTTTCCCCATCCCAGACCTCATCTGAACTGCCTGCAAAGTGTCCTTGCCATTAAGGGCTGGCTATGCTGTTATGCACTTTGAGATAAAGACACTTCCAGCATTCAAAGTAACATTCCCAGCATGATCCCGAAAGAGAGGGAGACAGTGAGGGCAGCGCAGGTCAGAAAGGGCATGCTACCTTGCGCCTCAGAGACTTCTAAATCATCGCTACCCAGAGAACGGGGCCAGCC
>NW_009194492.1:35316-51385 GCF_000690835.1 Fulmarus glacialis | reverse complement strand
TGCTTTAAACACTTCTAAACTTTCTCCCCAAACAAGGATTAACACAATAAAAATAATCCAGAAAGAAAGGTGGGGGGAGGAACTGCAGCAAGAAGAAGCACAAAAAATACACTATAAAGAAGCAGACAGCAGCATTGCCCAGGTATAGCGAGCTGGCGTCAGTGCTTTGGGATGCTTGGAATATCTTCCTCTCGCACCACACACCAGCACGCAGATATATAAACACACATCCCTATAAGCAGTGATAGTATTTTGTAATTAAAGGTGCCCCACAGCAAGTCTGTGCTCAACAGAATAATACTATAATCTTTACAAATCCCTTTGCTTCCTTGAAAAGATGCAGCTAAGTCAAAGACAGAGGCATAGGAAAAAATAATAGCACCAAAGACACTCAGGATGCAATAAAACAGAGGATTAGATCTACATTACTTTCATTACATTATATTGTATTTTTATTATTAGGTCCACAGTTATCATTTAATCTTATAGCTGCTGTGTCTGGTAGAGTGGAACAAAAACAAATGGAATTCATCCCCCCCCCAGCACACCAAGGAATTGGAGATTAAGGAAAGATTAACATCACGTGTAAATGAATGAAAAATGTAAATTGCAAAAAAAAAAAAGGAAAGAAAAGGAGGTGTGTTGGGGCTGGGGAACACTGGGAAAGCCGCCTTTTATCTTTACCCACTTTCATATGGTAGGAAGGGAGAACCAGGGACCTCGTCCTCATCTTCCCCTGTTATTTAGGACCAATGCTCTGAGTTGAAGGTATGAATCTCACTTGCACTGAGGATCCCCTTCTGATGGAAACTGCCTGCAGTTTCCCAGGACGTACAAAGCAGGACTCAAAGTGCCACACAGCTTCAACATGGGGGGTAGATGCTGAAGCTGGTGGTGTGGGGAAACCATGATTCATCTCTCTTCTCCCTTGTCCAGCTTACAGTGGGAT
Organism: Fulmarus glacialis; assembly: GCF_000690835.1. Taxonomy (NCBI): domain Eukaryota; kingdom Metazoa; phylum Chordata; class Aves; order Procellariiformes; family Procellariidae; genus Fulmarus; species Fulmarus glacialis. The sequence continues at coordinate 50,436 of NW_009194492.1, read as the reverse complement.
GAATCAACCCCCTTTTTTAGCTCAGGAGGCTTAAATCTCTTCTTTTCCTACCTTGCCTTTGCCTTGGTGTAAGAGAGGCACAGCAGCCAGCAAAGTCTTTGCAAGAGCAATGACCAGGCAGCAGTTCAGCTGGTCCATCGTCCTGCTCCGAGAGCACACAGTGCGAGAGACTCGGCAGCCACAGACTAGCCAATATTCATGCCTTCGCAAGATTAATTTCTGGAGGAAAGAAATGGCTGACACAAGCCAGGTATTTCTTGGCTGCAATCCTATTTACCGAGAGCATTCACAAAGGATTTACAAACCTAAAGGGGGATTTATAGGGAATTTAGGCACCTAACTTTAAAACAGCGATCCTGAAAATCCCCACTCATCCATCACCTAATCCCAGAGGCTCCTGAGCTACACAGGTACCAGTTTTTTCCTCTTAAAGCTCTGCCTATAGGCATGTACAGGTCATGGCAAAGCTGAGCAGCTCCTAACCAGAAATCCCTATGCTCTTTAGATTACTACCCTGAGCATCCCTTTATCCATCAGCAGTCCTGAGAGACCCTGAGGCACTCTGCATTCACAGAGGCAGAGCTACTGCTGGTTTATTTTAAAATACAGCAGCTTCTTCTTCCTTCCTTCTATACAATAGCTCAGGATAGTCTCAGGCTGAGGGGGTCCAAAGCACGGTTCCTCCTCCACCTGAATCAAATTCTTATCTCCTGGTGCAGATAGAGAGTGTAAATGAAGATAACTTGTACTGGGGAGAAGGGAGCAGGTGGAGGGAGGGAGGATGAAGATACCCCTGGGGGCACCCGACAGTGAGGAAGAAGAAACCCCACCATCGACATCACACTCCTGCCAGAGAAGACCTCAGGGTGGTGATGGCTCCTCATAACCTTCTCCCTGATTGTGCCTGAAGAGACCAAAGCTGGCAACCTTGAGACACAGAAGGACACTGGCAGTGTGAACATCACAACAGAGAAAGTGGGATATATCAGGTATATTGTGTTATTAATTATACTTTTCTTTACAAATTAGATAATTTGGATAATTAAAGTGTTAAAGTATTTATTAGACTAGCCATAAACACTATTGTTTGCTCCATATATGTAGTTTGTTCCCTTTAGCCCATAACAAGATTATTACTGCAATTGTGCTTCTGCCAAAGTTATGACCTCTGTTCAAGTATTTCACACTTAGGAGGGAGATCTGATCTGCAGTCACCCAGCTCCAGATGTATGGCGTTTTAGGGGAAATGCTGTCCTCAGCATTTCCTCTTGATAGGTACCTGTGGATGGCATTGCATGGTGCTCACCTTCCTATCTGTCCAAGAACTATGGGTGGGGTTCATCTAAGCCAATATATATATTTGGAACAGAGACATCTCCGTCTCTGCCAGTCACCCTCCGATGCCTTCACAGTCTTGGAGAAAAAAAACAAAAAAACAAAGGATTTTTCAGGGTGCAGTTTGTCTGTTTCTAAGGTAGATGTACCAAATAGATCAGTCTTTCTCTCCTTCTGCTATAGGAGAACCAAGGCTGACTTGCTCAAATGCAGATCTACAGTGCAAACATCTGAATTCCAGTGCTGTTTCTGCCTTCTGTATTCCACTCCTGCATCCTACCAGCAAGGTCCTGCAAGAGTCAGCACCTCTGGCTCTGGAGTCCCTTTTGCACGCAATCCTGCATACAGAGTAGGTAGAAGCACCAGGAATTTTTGGCTCAAAGATGATTCCCTGTCCTGCTTTTACTACATGTCTGGTGGCCAGTGATCTCTGCCCCTTGTTCACCCCCAGGTCAGGATCATGTCTGCTTCACCTGCTCACTGCTACATCTCTCCTGATCTCCCTGGGTTGTGCGACATGGGCCTCTGAAGATAGGACTTATCTCACTTTCCATTGTCCAAAAGTTAATATAAACTAACCTTACACGACAAAGTCAACAGAGAATGAAACTTCCAGATTCATGCACTTTAAGACGTGAGGAGTAAACTAGTTTATGTGACTGCTTCGACTGCAGAAGAAGCGGAGAGAAAGATATTTAACTCCTAGATAGCTAAATTGAGGAGACAGCGTGTGTTCTCTGCCTAGGTCTCAGTCCACACAGCCTACCTGCTGTTTGGGCCATTGCTTTGGTTAGTGGATTCTGTTACTTCCAGTTATTGCACTATAAAATGGTTTAATTGCTCTTTTCACCTCATTTGAAATTAGGGTGATGATTGTTCCTTATATGTGCCCACAAATATCTCTCTCACAGACCTGCTTGGTGTTGGCCACCGACTCTTTTCAGAGTAGCAGTGGTGTAGCAGACTCCGGCTGTTCATGCCTGGAAGCACAACCTGATTAAGTTTTTTAATTTTATTGAGATTTCTCTGTACGTGGTTTCTCCATGGCCAAGGGCTCCCCCTCCACCCTTCTCACTTTAGGTTGCCTTTCAGCATATTGAAATCTATGCTTCCCAGAGCAATACACTCGCTGCATGCTTCTGCTTTCTCTCTAGTTAATGCATCTGAACTACATCTGGAGTCACCTTGACAGCAAGATCCTGATTTATCTTTAAATGGCACCTTTTCTTTTCCCCTTCCATTAGTTGTGCAATGCTTTATACTACCCACACACATGTGGCAACTGTCCTGTGCATGGTGGTGTAATCAGCAAGGACAGAGCAAGGAAAATGAATTTGCAAAGAACTAGGGAGTTAATGCCACTGCCGTTCCTGCAGCTGAATTATTCTGGTGGGTCGTAGGATTATCACAGGGTAAGGGGGAGAGTGTCAGAAAATCCTAAATGTTCATACCAGACACAGGTCTATTCCTTCCTTGTGATCTATCATTTTTTTATTAAATAGAAAAACCCCAACCCTCAAGCCTTCAGATATCCAGTGAGGAAGCCAAAACCAATTTCAGCCAGTTTGTATGGCCAGCCACATTTCATGAAGAGGAGAAAGCTTTAAGTGACCAGACAGAGAGCAGCTTACTACTGGAAAATCAGTCATGTCTCCTATTTTGTGCTGTGATTATTTATTATCTGTCTTTCAGCAGCACCCAAGGCTGCATGCAGGATCAGAATCCCATCGGGCTCATTGGAGCACACCCAAACACTAAGATGTGTTCACTAACATGGCAAATACTGCCATCCAACTTATAAAATAGCTAGCAGGGAACTAAAAGCATGAGGGAAGGACAACATTCAGTCAGGCAAGGTGACATCGTTTCTTCAATTCTTCAGCAAGCTGAGAACTAAAAAACTTTGGAGCAATCAGCCACTGCATGGGGTAAAGAAGAATGTGTGAAGTTCTAGCTTATTTAAAGTCATTTAAAAGTTCACTGAGGGTCTGGTCAAAACCCCACTGAAACCAGCAAGAGCCTTTTGACTGGTTTCTTTACCTTAAAGGATAGTGCTGCAAAGGAGACTGCAAGTTTCAACTACAGAGAGTTGCAAATCACAGGGCATCAAAGTTTGAAAACCCTCTGAACATACCTCCCTCCAGCAATTACTTATCTGCTGGCTTTTATACTGGAGGGAAGTATAAGTTACCTGAACTTCTGTTTGCAAACACATTTCTCTGTGTGACATTACGGAGACATACCTGAAAATAAAAGCAGCAGCCCAGAACTGGACTGATGGGCATTGCTTCCTGGTGAATGCAAACGCCTGCAGAGCAGGAGGACATCTGCAGTGCTTCCCTGAGGTTGGAAGGAGCTGCGAGCTGCTACGGGTGTGGTGGGATGGGGCAGTTTGTTGTTACTGAAGCAGGCAGCCACCATCCAGCTTGCCCAGCTTCCCTCTCCTCCACCTCATCCTCCCAGCCTTGCAGTCCCAGTCACATCCTTCAACCGACCCTCGCTTTTGCCTGGGCTGAGCTGATGCAGCTTACGAAGCCAGGCAGAAGTGACGCATGTGTGTGAACCTCTGTGGGTCTTGGTTAGACTTTTGGCATTGTAAGGAACTACACCAGCATGGCAACAGTCAGAGGAGGACAAGACTCAGCAGCAGTATTTCTCATCCAGCTGCACCCCCTGCTATTTTGGGATGTTGGCGCATCACCTTCAATGAGTGCAGCCCAGCAAATAGGATTTTCTGCTGTCAGTAGCAGAAGGCCCCCAACCTTGCACTGACCCGACACCACAAGGTCTCAGGACGTCTCTGGGCTTGCCGTGCCCTGAGCTGGGTGTCCGTGTGATCACAAGTGGACCTGCCGGAGCTCAGCACTGGGGACACCCCGCACGGCCAAGGGCTGCCGCCCCGGGCAGGCACTGCCCAGCAAACACCAGTGCTTTGTGTGCCCGGGCTGGGCGCTGGGCAGCTCTGCCAGTGGTGCTGGGGACCAGGGGAGAAGGGAGGAGGTGATGGGGAGAAGGGGGATGAAGATACCCCTGGGGGGACCCAAGAGTGAGGAGGAAGAAACCCCACCATGGACATCACACTCTTCCCAAGGAAGATCTCAGGGTGGTGACAACTCATCATAACCCTCTCTCTGATTGTACTCAAGGGAGGCTGAACCTGTCAACCCTGGGATGCAGAGGGACATTGGTAGGGTGAGCATCACACCAGGGAAAATGGGTAGATACTAGTAATTTTTCTTGTGCAACAATTGTAATGCTATTATTGTTATTGAGTCTCATCTGTTTCAGTTTGGATTATAAGAGTTAGTTAATTAATTTTCACATTGTAGTTACATTGGATAATAATAATTTATTATTTCCTTTGTACATAGTCTGCTCCGTTTTGCACATAACAAAATTCTGAGTGTAACATGAGGACCTTTTCAGACCAGTTTTCAAGGAGTACGGCGGCAAGTGAGCTAAAAATTAACAGCAACTGAATCCCACAGTGCAATTGTGGAGTAGGGGAAAGCGGGAACCATGCTTTCTGGGCAGCTGAAGTAGGCATCCAGAGAGCAAGAACAAGTAAGACCCAGGGGATTTGAATGGGTTGCGTCTTTATTGGAGAAGGAATGCAGCAGCATGTGACCTAGTGATAGCCAAAATTTTCAGGTTTTTTTTTTTTTATTTCAGAAGGGGAAGAAGAGCAATATGGGAAAAAATGCTGAAAATCTAAAGATGAAAGGTAACTTCTTCCAGGCTATCTCAGTAGTAGTAACTGTCACTTTTTAAAAGAAGTGAAGGAGTAAGAACAGCAAAATAGAAACAGACTTGACAAAGCGGGTAACAAATGTGAAATAATACTGCTTCCTTGGTAGACAGTCTCAGTAGCAATGAAATAAATATTGGCTCTTGCTGAAAGAGTCTATCAAATACGTATCAGCAAACACCAGTGTCAAAGGAAAAAAAAACAAGGGAAGAGACCAAGATGGTTGTACCAGGAATGCTTTAAGAGCCTGACTATTTGGGCAGGGGAAAAAAAAAAAAAAGAAAAATTACAGATAAAGTGGAAAGAAGGCTGCAAGTTTAATACAAAAATAAAGGAAAAGCCCAACTGTGGAGGTATAAAACCAAGAAGATTAAGATACAGAGTAAATAAAAATTAGTTAACAACAACAACAGGTCTGGAAATGCCTCAAAATAAGAGGAAGACAAAGGGAAGAACAAGCCCATTGTTTCATTAGGAAGGAAAGCATATAGCCTGTGATGCAGAGTTGGCAAAAAGTGGACTATATTTTCAGAAAGATAGTAGGAAATTTCTATTTTCTTGTTAAAAAAAAAAAAGGGTTAATTGTGATCATATAGATAATACAATTAATTTTAAAACTGATGTAGAAGGAAGAGTCCTGAGAGAGAAGACCGGATTAAGCAGTGTGGAGGTAACACGGATGCATCTGACCCATCAGGACCTCACAGAATCAACTCGAATGCTTAAGGAAGTGGCTGTGAGCAGCTGAGTCATTTCGTTCAATAATTCAGGGATGGCAGGTGAAGTCCCAGAAGACAGGAGAGCAGTGAGCATGACAACTGTCTTGGAAGGAAGGAAGAAAAACAAAAGACCAGTCAGCCTAATTTCAATGCCCAGGAAGATCTTGGAGGAAATTTCTAAATTACTATTACAGGTTAAATAGAAACTATGCCCCGCACACCTATATGATTTATACCGCGATATAAATCGTATTTACCATTGTAACCACATGGATGTGCCATGAAGAATGCAGACAATGCATTTTCCTGCTTTATAGCACGGTTTTCCCCTGGATCAGGGAAAGCAGGAGGTGTGATAGACTACACTTTGAATCCCATCCTGTAGGGCTTTCTCACTTCACTAGAGTGAGGTCTAGATGAAATCACGGTACAACAGGTAACCAATGTGAGTCAAACACCAGGCTCAATGAGGTAAAAACAATTGTTCAGTGTATATCAGAAGGTAATCCTACCAGGCCCTGTGTGGGACTCATCTCTTTAATATTTCCTGATGACTTCCACAAAGATGTTGACACCTCAGAAAACATTTAGAGCAGAGCAATGAAAATTATAACTGTTCAGAAAACATGACCTAGGAAGAAAGGAAGGAAGAACTTAGTTTGCTTCATCTAGAAAGAAAATAAGGGGAACACAGAAGTCCTCCAACCTGTAAAGAACAGTTGGGAAGAGAATAATAGTTGATTGTTCTCCCTCTTTGTCAGGAAAGGGTAAAAAATATCAGATTAATTTGTATCAACGAATGGTTAGATTTGACTTTTGGAAATCTCCCTTATTGTAGGGATGGATAGTGAAGCTCTCGAATGAATCACCTATGGAGCCTCCTTGGAGGGTTCTTGCAAAATTTGGGACATCAGAGTTTCTGGCTATCACCAGTCAGAAAATACCAAAAATCTTACAGTCACTGGTGCAGCATAAACGTCTATAACCTCTGGTGGAAACATATGCAGAAGAAGAAGGTCAGAACAGTGAAGGAGATAACAGAAATTGTGGCAAAGGCAAAAGCATAACACAAAAAGGAAAAAAGAAAATAAAAAAGAAAAGAAGAGCAAGAAGCCTGAGAGGAACTAGTGTTGGCTATTATTCAGACTTAATGCTAAAATAGTGCCCTTTGAGTAAGGACCATGCAGGGCTTCAAACTTCTAGACTCTCTTCTAAAGTAAATCTCCACAGCTGTGCAAATCCTCCCTGAGTCTGCAAGCCAAAGGTCCTGATCCGTGACACAAAATCCACTCATGACGCCCAACCTGCTTTAAAGCACTGTTAAAAAAAAAGTACAAATCCAACTTACTACCTTTTAACTAGAGGTGACAGAGAACGGCTGCTGAGGCACCGGTCCCACCCATGCAGCAGTGTCCTTCTACAGCTGTACCCACCTCTGCTGCAAAGCCAGCAACCACCACTGCCAATATAGATGTATAGATGTATATAGATGTGGAGACAAACACTTTCCATATCACACAGGCAGCCCAATACCAAGGCAAAACTTGCTGCCACTCCTGCCGTTGTCAAGGACTCAGGCATCTGCTACATTAATGAGGGCTATATTTTAGCAAACCCTTGAGATCACCATGAAACTTCCACCGGTGGCTGATGAGACTTCAGGGGAGCCCTTCTACAGTGCTTGTCCTCATCCTAGAAAGGTTTGGCAGGTGGGCACTATAGGGGGATCTCATCTATTTCCAGGACGTGCGTATGCCAACAAGACTTGCTGCTTTAAGGTATGACAGGTGGCAAGAACAGGTTCATTTGATTAATGTTTTTAAATGTTCGGTGACTCCATTTAGTAGCAAAGGCCCTGAATGGAGAAGACACATGAAAAATTCACACACTTGTCCCAGGTAGCTGGTAGTGGAGTGCTGGTGGAGACTGTCAGGCCAATATGCTTTGTTCTGTGGTTGTTTTGTCTTTCCTCCATGCATGGGTTTCACTACATATCAAAGCTGTTTCCAATCCACCAGCCATGGCCAAGCTTGCTCTATCCTGCTCCTCAGAGAGCGTTTCGCACTCCAGGGCCTTACACAGAGACCAAGGCAATATGAGTTATAGTAATGATTAACTAAGATCAAGGAATCCCCCAGGTAGGAGACAGAGCTGGAACCAAAATCACTCAAAAAACTTAGTTTTGCATGACTGATCTGATGATGATGAGAAGGAATGGAGTTCAGTTTGTCTCGTCAAAGACCAGCACCAAGAGCTCTTTAAAGGACTCCCAGCAAGGACAGATTGAGAGCTGCCTAGAGAGAACAGGCTTCCTTCCATATATACACACAGATCTTCCATATCAACAAGTCTTTGGATCCTTTATTGATACCCACCAAAGTCAGCCACAGTCATTCACAGCGAAGGCCACGCTCATCTAGAAGAATCAGTCTTTTCCCTTCAAAATGTTTTCCCATCTCACAAATCTGCATCAGCACCCACACATTATGATACTTTGACCTTCCACACTACAAGCAGTAAACCCAATTGTATATGAGGGGGAGTAACGAATTCCAAGCGGCACATGCACATTCTGTCTGAGATGTTATAACTGAGGTCACTGCTGATATTCTCAGGTGTAGGCTTCTATTTTTAGAGCAATATAGGTTGCCATAGCCATTGGCTTTCCCCTGCTCTCATGACCCAGAAGGCATCTCAAGAGGGAAAAGGAGGGTGGGGAGAAGAGAGAGGTTTGGAATTATAGGGCAAAAAAGTCATGTGATCCCATTTTTTAGGTCATCTTGCCAAGTGGATAGATTTATCTTGTCCCTAACGCCCGTTGGCGGGATTAGAGAAGGCACAGAATACCTCCCCACTCGTTTCAGCAGAGATGCAACCCGCCTCCTCCTTTCCCTTTTCCCCCTTACACCAGGAGCTCGCAGCAGGAGGAACTAATTTCAACAGACCAACGCAATGCATCCTTTAACAGATCAAGTTCTGGAAGCCTTCTTTGCTTTATTGATTTAACACATTCCTGTTACAGCTTTGACCCTCGGGATCGTTGCAGCATAAAGAATGACAACATGATTGCCCACTGCAGCATCACACCGAAGAAAGCAGCTTCCCTCTCTGTGACCGCTTCCAAGAGGTACAGCAGTTTTATAATGTGGCTGCTTGAAGGAGTTTGGGACTGGTGTGGTGACCCAGGAGGTCTCTTCTGGTTCTTTGTCTTCTCTTCCCTTGTCATGAGTCCAGAAAGGAGGATGATGGATTTGCCATCCAGTATTTACGTACATGGACATAGAGCTTTGATTCTGAGGCTAGGAGGAATCAAAATTAATCTGGGGCACTTGCTTACTTGACCCTGTTTGCTCGATTTTTTCTCTTAAATATCCCAAGGACATTTTTTTTAAACAGGGAAAAAACAAATTTTTTTTCTGAGCAACCTTCTTGACTTAATCCTCATTTACAGGATGAAAACAGGCAATTTTTGAGATGCAGATCTACCCATCTCACTGAGGCAACCGTGGTCAATACAGAACAAGTTCAACCTGCCCACAAACCCCAACTGCCCATAGAATCATAGAATAGTTTGGGTTGGAAGGGACATTTTAAGGTCATCTAGTCCAACCCCCCTGCCATGGGCAGGGACATCTTCAACCAGATCAGGTTGCTCAGAGCCCCGTCCAACCTGACCTTGAATGTTCCCAGGGATGGGGCATCTCCCACTTCTCTGGGCAAATTGTTCCAGTGTCTCACCACCCTCATCATAATTTTTTTTTTCCTTATATCTAATCTAAATCTACCCTCTTTTAGTTTAAAACCATTACTCCTTGTCCTATCGCAACAGGTCCTGCTAAAAACTTTGCCCCTATCTTTCTTTTAGGCCCCCTTTAAGTACTGGAAGGCTGCAATGAGGTCTCCCCGGAGTCTACCCATGCAGCAAAGTAAAGCAGGGACCCTTCAAGGGACAGCAGACCCTCTTGCAATCCCACCACAAGAGCAGATGGGATTGATTCTACCTGCTAGGCCAGACGTAGACTGCTATGGGCAACCTAAGTGCTGGAAGCACACTGGGTTCCCAGGCAGGTCACCTTGGGGTGACTCGAGCATATAAATCATGTCAACAAGGAGCAAAACCAGCTTTATAGCCAACCTCGAGCACCTCCTATACAGCCATATCAACACAGCCAGTGAGGATAGGAGTAATTTCTCTCGGCTTGAGATGCCCCTGGCAAAGCTAACCACCCCTGCTTAGTCACCAGAAAGACAGTCCTGTCATCCTAAAGTAGACACTTGCCCAAAAGAACCAGGATTTACAGTAGTCTTCACTGTCAATAAAAGGATCCGAGGGCAACCAGCTCAGCTACCTCTGCCTACACTTAATCATCCAAATCCCATCTGGGGTGACAGTATGGTCCTGTTTCCCTTACAGTACAAAAAAGGTCCATGTAATCTCCGAGAATACTAACAACAGTTGTTAGTGTTTGCTGATAACCCAGACATGTATTATTTTCTCCGAACGCCAAGGTTTTTTTTGTTTTTTCTTGTGCAGGACTCTTTTTAATCTTCGTTTTGACCTTAAAAGACCTGCCAGTGTTAGTCCATGAAATCAGCTTAACAACTTTCCCGTCCTTTCACTTCTGGTTTATGAAAATAATTTCCCCATTGGTTCCACTTTCCTCCTTCATCCCTGCAATTTCGCATTTGTTGTTGTTGTTATTGGTTATTTCTGTCTCTCACCCTGGTCCCTAGCAGTTCCGGTTCCCTGCAGAGAAATTACAGATTGCGGTAATAATTAGTTTGTAGTGTTATCTGCTTCTGTCCCTCTAATAGCTATCAGAATAAAGCTGTCACCCAGCACTGACCGTCTCATGTAATCAGAATAATATAAAAATAACCTTCCCCAGTGCTGGCAGTGTTTTTCTTGCTTTGTTTCCTTAATTGTGTTTGTTAATCAGAAAACACAATTAATTTCCCTGTTTCCACGTCTGCAGCTTCATTTTTTTCACTACAAGATGAGTTAAGATTGTGTTCCTAATTATTTGGCTATTTCCTACTACCCTCCTGCTAAAGAAACCTGCATTGATCCCGGGGGGAGGGAACTCCAAATTTTCATTTCAGTTTATTTGTTTGCTTGTTTTTACAGCTTATCCCGGTTTCATTCTGACTGTGATTTTAACCCATTTTGAATATGGGATTGCACTGTTTTTAAAATCATCCCAAGTCAGTATAAGAGACCCTGGGTCCCTGAAGTCCCTCACTTCCCCACATGTCATCTGGCATACAGTGCTCAGTGCCTTGGTTTCCTCAGCTGCATCACTGACACTGGCTGGTTGCATGGTGCTGTCACTTGTGTTCTTCAAACCAGGCTCCTGCTATGACAACTTTGGAGCCTTCATCATGCCGATTTCAGTAGGAAGCAATTTGAGGAAATTCTGGGTCTTTTGAGTGCAAAATGAGTTCCTGTGAGGTCAAAATGTGCTTTCTGCAGATGCCGGGTAATACAAGGTTTTCTGAGCATCAGTCCTTCCAGGATAGGTTACCTGAAAGCCCCCAGAAAATGGCTCATGTGCATACGGTGTTCTGATCAAAGCGGTGCCTACAGGGGAAGTGCTACCTTCCTTTGGAGTTGGTTGCGCTGGTCTCTGGTTCCCTCAGGATGAGCCTAGCCAGGATTAAAAGCCTCATCTGGCCTCCAAACGAGGCAGTAGGAGTCACACATGAAAGAAGGCATTTGCCATTACATTAAGATGCATTTCCTTTTTTTTTTTGCGCATGTAATAGTAATTAACTTACTGAGTGATTAACCAAGGAGGTTTCCCTTGCTATAAAATCAAGGGCACCAATTGTTCCTCAAGTCCATCCCTAAAAGTTCTTCCACAAATAGTATAGTCACTGATTGTGCAGGGAAGAGTGGTGCACAAGCCAGGATTCACCCTGTGTAATCACGGATGTCTAAACTAAGGGTATGGTTTCCTTTGGCTGATACTGGAGAGAGATGTGCATGTTCACAGGAGGGTCCAGCCCACTGAATTTCAGGCACAATGCACAGGATACATGAATGTGAAGCACGGGGCTCTCTCGGCTTGCAGAAGTGTAGGCGCTGCAAGGCAACATTGTCCCAACCGAATCAATGCTCCGACTCGTATCTGCTTGGATGAATGCAAGATCAAGTATTGGAAACATGGAGCAAAACACCTACTGCAAAGCACATCTGTACGCAAAGGAAATCTCCCAGTTGACCTTAGAAGAGCCATGAAGATGTTTCACGGACACTCCAGCAATAAAAGAGCCAAATTTCCTCTGCTACAAGACACCCTGCAGAGGGAACAACTCAGAGGAACTTCACAGCCAAAGCAGTGGGAGCACATTCCAGTGCTGCCCACAAAGTCCTTACTTAAACTTCATACAAGCAGAGATTGACTCTTGGAAAACACTTGAGTCCAGGGCCATTCTGGGAACAGGACCATGGGAATTTCTTGCTTCAAAATAGCTAGATTGCACAGCTCAGCTGTCAAATGTGAGACATATTTCAGGAAACCACTTATGATCAATCCACTGAGTGAAACATCAGGAGGGTTTGCTTCAAATTCAAAGTAGTTGCAATCAACTGATAGATGAATTATTATTCTATGCCATAATTATCCACTTGGTTGCTGTTACAACCCCCGCCAGCTTTAAAAGTCAACTCTGTCCTGGTGCTAAACCTGATAGCAAAGAGAAAGACAAAGGAGCAGAGAAAATGGACTGAAAAAGAAAGTAAGAACAGTAGGTCCTGTTGCGACAGGACAAGGGGGAATGGTTTTAAACTAAAAGAGGGTAGATTCAGACTAGATCTAAGGAAGAAATCTTTTACAATGAGGGTGGTGAAACACTGGCACAGGTTGCTCAGAGAGGTGGTAGATGCCCCATCCCTGGGAACATTCAAGGTCAGGTTGGACGGGGCTCTGAGCAACCTGATCTAGTTGAAGGTGTCCCCGTTCACTGCAGGGGGGTTGGACTAGATGGCCTTTAAAAGTCCCTTCCAACCCAAACTATTCTATGATTCTATGATTCTAACAATGTCAACAGGGACAGGACATCTGTTGGGGCAGTATGTCGCGTGTATACAGGGCAGGGCAGCAAAGCTTCAGAAGTATGCTTGAATGCTGTCACAGATTATAGGATGAGTGTCTGCAAGATATGGGATGAAATCCTTGGGATGAAATCGTTCCTCTCGAGTCAGTGTGAGGAAGGCTTCAGCTAGAACTGTGCTCCTCCCAGAAAACATGGGGTAATTGGAGAGTCTGGAAGAGGACCACAAAGGCCCAGAAAATAAATCCCGCTGGGAAAGTTAGTGCTGCTTGGTGTAAAGGAGACGAGACTGAGAGGTGATTTGGTAATGGTCTTTAAACTGGCAAAAAGATCCTTCATAATCAAAGGAACAGAGTGCTCCCCATGTCTACCATTGACAGGGGATGTCCATGGAGGACACAATAATGAGCTTAAATGTCAAAAAGAGAAGTGCAGGGCAGATGTTAGGAGAATACCTAATGCTCTAGAAAATGCCTTTGACAGCGGTAGAGATCATCTCATTGCAGGTTAATGAAAATAGGTTATAGATGCACCTATGAGAAAACCCCAGGTAGGACAGACTCTGTCCTGGGTCAGAGGAATAGACAAAATGAAAAACCTCTGCTTTTATTGGTTGTCTTTAGGCTTTTATCGGCTGCCATAAAGATGCCTGTAACTTGCACCAGATGATGTGGCCTTCAAGATCAACTCGTGGTAGTCATCAGTGAACAAGGCACAAAGATGTCAATAGTCATGACACTATCCAATATAAAGAGTCAAGAGGGTTGGAGCCATTGAACTAAGGGAGCAGTAGCAACTAAGTACTGGATGTATAAAAATCCTGTGTCTTGCTGAGAAATTTGCAATATATTTCCTCAGATCAACAGCAGACTTACCCAGAGCCCCTGCCTAACCAATGTGAGGGTAACCAAATACACCAGTTTAGGAGCATACTTGCCCTCCAGAGCATTCCATGCAAATGGCAATATTTGCAATACACACACCAAGCCTCACACCAAGGCCACGGCTAGCTGTGAAATTTAGGGTGCTTGCACACTGAAAATATATTTGGGAGCAACTGCACAGACCCAAAGGAAGCAATGTGCTAAAAATAAATACTATTTTACTTATGAAAAGGGGAAACTTAGGCACAAAGAAGCTGTCTGAAACATTCTGGTAGAAAAACTAAGTTGCTGAAGAACCAGAACCACTCTTTCAATGCTGACCTCCACTTCGGTGCTTTCATGCCAAAGCAGCCTGACCAGGAGGCTGCAAATGGATGCTTCTTCCTTTCCTTCTGCAGTGCCCCATTTTTCACAAATACGACAAGTGTCTGTCTAGAGAAGCAGAGGAAGGCAATGCAGCCTAGGAAACCCACCTTTCACGTGAAGATGTCTTCCTATATGCTTTTCCTGTTGGCCAGCTGAATGTTGCCACCCTGTGTTAATCCTCCCAGTTTCTCTTGGAAACCATCCTAACTCACCTTCTCTGCTCATTATTTTCTAGCATCGCAGTCTCAGGGCAAAGATAACATCCCGGAAATAAGCTTCAGGTTGTAATTACAATATATATTGGTTTATAAATTTGATTGTTTAGCAGGGCAGTCTGCAGTCAACATTCATGGAAAGAGGAGGAAAGGAATGAGATTAGAAATCAGGTGGAACAAAGGAGGCTTGGAATGAAAACACAAAGGGAAAAAGAGATGATCAAGACAGAAATAGAAAGATACCACACATGGTCATTTTAATACTAAGGTCAAATTCAGCCTGGACTATACTTTTCCAATTGTGAAAATGGAATGTTTTTTAGAAGTTGGTTTGGTATTGACACAAAATCAAAAAGTTCATAGGATTTAGATACTTAGTTTTCCCCATAAAATTAAGGGACAGGGCTTTTTTTTTTTTCCATCGGCTTTAGTCTGGAGACAACAGCAGCGTAGGGTACCAGTGAAAGTAGATGGTCTTACACTAGAGAAAAGCGGCCTGGTTTGGGGGGGGGCTTGTTTGTTTGTTTGTTTCTGGGTTTGGTTTTTTGTTTTGGTTTTTTTTTTTTGAGAGCTGTGATGAGATCATCTAAGCTGAATGGACATCTGTCTTCTTTCCTTAGCTGACAAGTCAGTAACTCAGTGGGACGAGTCAAGCTAAGGTAGACGCCATTGCTGGTTGACCCACCTTAGTCCCCTGATGAGGAAGCACAGATTTGTTTTAAGGGTAACACGACCACACCTGCAGTCTGTGTGTATCTGTGATAGCCGGATCTTGGCAATTGGCTTGATAAGTTGCT
>NW_009194492.1:0-35303 GCF_000690835.1 Fulmarus glacialis | reverse complement strand
AAGTGCTAGTGAGCAGCTGTGTCCACTGGAAGATGCTGTGTAAACCTGCAGGAAGCATTGGTAAACAGTTAAAACATGCCAAATTTTCCATTCACTGTCTGGTTGGAGGATGAGGCAGTTTGTACTAGTTCTGTCCTTCCTCCAGAAGTCAGTTTGACAGACTTAGAAAATGATATCTACAAGCTTATGGCTTCCGTCATCTTCCTGCGTTGTCACCATTTCTTATGACTGTGCCACAGAATAGCCTCTGAGAACCAGGGCGCCAATGCTCGTCTTAAGTCAACGTACTTAGCAAAGATGAAATGCTTCTCAGTCACTACTTAGGGACCTATGGAAGAAACTTTGGTCAGAATAGTTAAACTTTGCTATTCACAAACTGGCTGAGGTTGTAGTCACCTCTGGAGATAGTCTAGTCAAATTGTGCTCTTCAAGCAGTGTCACCTAGACCAACTTGTTCAGGGCTGCGTCCCGGTGGGTATTGAGTATCTTCACAGATGGAGACTCTATGATCTCTCTGGGCAACCTGTGCTGATGTTTGACCACCCTCTCAGTAAAAAAGGTTTTGTTTTTCTATGTTTAAATAGTATTTCCTGTGTTTCAGTTCTTGCACATTGCCTTTTCTGCTGTCACTAAGCACCACTGAGAAGAGTCTGTCCCCCTCTCCTTTGCTTTCTCCCACCAGGTATTTACACATATGGAGAAGATCCCCCTGAGCCTTCTCTTCTGCAGGCTGCACAGTCCCAGCTCTTTCAGACTTTCCGTGTATGAAAGGTGCTCCAAGCTCTTAACCATCATCTTGGCTCCCCGCTGGACTTGCTCCGGTATGCTCCTGTCTATCTCATACTGGAGAGCCCAGCACTGTACTCAGCACTCCCGATGTGTCTCATCAGTGCTGAGAAGAGGGGAAGGGTCTAAAAAAAACCCCAAAACCAAACCAAACCAAACCAACCAACCAATCAAAGCCCCTCTTAATTTACTTTTACCTGTAACAACAGATGCTGTCCAGCTATTCACCAAGATATTCACAAGAGAAACTGCCTTTTGGACTCACGGGAAAGTGAGTTTATATTTCTCCAACTCTGTCCCATGTGCAGAGCAAAAGCATGGTGGGGCTGCCATAGACAACACGACCTATGCAGTAAAACAGGAATGGTAGCTTGCACGGTACCTGCAGTCCTTGTTCTGAAACACATGTGTCCTCAGAGGAAAGAGATTGTAAAACATCTGAGGTTGAGCTGCAGAAACTTTTTTTATTTCAACTCAGAAGGACCAGATTTACAGCCCAAGTATGGGCCAAGATTGCAGCTCCCATACTGACATGAAACTTTTCTTTCCCGCTACATTGCTGCAAAAATCAAACTTTTTTTGTCCAGGGACATTGCAAAAAAAAATGTTGCAAACATGGAGGTTTCTGATTGCTTCAAGCATTTTAGGAGACATTGCTGCTGTGGCTCCAGCTATCTTGCCTTAAATATTACATTTAAGTCTCCTCCATAAATTACCTTTGTCAAGGGAGAGTCTAAAAGAGATGCCATGGAACTGATTTTAAATTTTCTCTTCAATGTTTATAACCCAAACATAGCAACAGTAGGAGACACGTGAAAATGTCTCTGAATTTTAATCTGCCAAACTCAGGAAAAGCCTCATGCTTACGTTCAAAACACTAATCCTGTACTAATTTGCATGCAGGCCCTCTCCCAGTCTTTCTTTGAATTTTGTGCATGCACAGTCACACAGTGGTGACCCAGCCAGCGGGCACGGATACCTCTGTTCTTTGGCAGATGGCACTGAAACCTCCCAGTCCCATGGCAGAAGCCAGGATCTTGGAGTCAACAGCAGGTCTTTCCTGAGGGACTGCAGAATCATACTTCTCTTCTTTCTCGAATTTCCCAGACCTAAAACCAGAGCAAAGCAATTCCCATTTCTAATCTGCTCCCTCACACATCAACAAACCTTTGGATTTCACCCAGATACTTTGACTTGGAGACCTTCAAGTGACCCAGATACAAAGTGCTTTACAACCTGGTGCAACAGCTGAGAGAATATGCTCACCCAGTTCATCTGCAGCACAAAGGAAGGGAGAAATCGTCTGTTACACCAACTCATGGAAGAAATAGGGGACATGGTTTAGTGGGCATGGTGGTGTTGGGTTAACGGTTGGACTTGATGATCTTAGAGGTCTTTTCCAACCTTAATGATTCTATGATTCTATGATTCTATGAAATGGGCAAGCTTCAGGGTGCACAAACCCTCCATCAGATTTTTTTCAAGCAATTAAGACGACCAAACACAGACCAGATCTCCAGTGCTAAGAGCAGAGTCCTCTCCGTTACAGCACTGGGAGATTCTGCTCCTTCCCTCTTTACCAGCTGAGAGAGGAGAACAAAGTGACAGAGCAGGCATGGGAAAAAGAAGCTCTCTTGTCTTGAATAACAATGCACCCTCATAAGCAGAAGAGATAGTAGGATGGGTAGTTGACAGCTAGTGGCTGCTGAGTATCCTATGAAATGATTATTTTTTCTCAGATCTGTTCTCGATATGCTGCCGATCATCTTAAAATATCATAGTGGCCGCTGGCAATATGGATACTCTTCCAGAGAGTCTTGGAAAAGATCAAGAGCTGAGAAGTCCTTGGATGATAAACTGGAAGGAGAAGGTGGCAGTTCTGGGCAGTCTGCTTGTGCCACTGTTGCGGCAAGGTATAAACCAGAGCCTCTTTCTCCAGAAACACTGACCTAGCACCTTTCACCAGCCCTAAATGATTTACCAAACAATTTCGCTTGAGAAAGTCATATGCATTATTTATAGCAATTTCCTTGAATTCCAGATGCTTATCACAATTCATTTGCATCTTATTCAGCTCAACTCAAGATAGCCAAAGGCTGCACAAAGGGCTTCAATTTCAACCATATGCCAGGCCATGATGACCAACATGACTCTGCTAACACCTGGAAAGGTCACTAATGGTTTGTTCTTGCTGCACGTTCCTGTACTTCTTACAAGCCTCATCTGACCTCGCTTGTACAAACATATGCTAGAAAAATGCTGATGACTTTGGGACACCTCCACTTCATCTACCCCAGCAGGGAGAAGAGAAGAAGCAAAGCCGCAGCATCCATGCTACAGCTTCTCTACTGCTTTCAGGTGCTGCATCACAGTCTTTCAGAGGTGTCTATCAATGAGATGGATGACTCTTCTTCCAGGCCTATTGCAACCGCATGGGTTTTTCGTTTTTTACTTCAAATTATGCTACAGCTGATTCCTGCAACAGGTGAAGACAGCTCAGCTCCCCATAAGCTCAAGGCAGAAGCTTTGAGCCTTAGTTGCAGTCTGTAAACAACCACAATTCGGGGAGAGAGAGCCTGTTTCATAAACTCTGTATAATCATGTTACTTTGAGGGTCCAATGCAAAGTCTGTGAGTTGCTCTGTGTCTCAGTTTCCCCAGCTCTTAAATGAAGCTGATGTCATTTCTTTTCTCCAAACCAATGCCTGCAGGGCTTAATTGTTGTCTGAGATGCTCAGCCCTAGGTCAGCTATGGAGTCAAGAGCCGAGCAGGACTCTCAATCTTGTCTGAAGCAGGTGAACGGGAGTCATTTCCTCCTCATAATCCTCTTGGGATTTTCCCTCTCCTTATCAAAAACAATGAAATGTCCTGCTTTGTGTTGGTGCATCTCCACACACTCACAAGGTCCAGATCTCCCAGGACTTGAAGGCAAGACCTATCCATGACACAGCCCTTTGGACAGTGTAGTCCTCTCCTGGCTCTTCCCAGGCTCCCAGATCATGCTGTTACGTGGTCGGGATTTGATCTCTTGCAGATTTACACAGCCAGAGCCAGGGCAACGGATTGTGTCTATTGCTTATGCTCAAACATGATGGTTTTCTAACAGCTCGGGGATGCCACCTGATGTACACACCTTTTCTCCAAGGCCCGCTCATGTGCCTCCCCAAAAAAACAAACACTGAATCACTGTTAATTGAAAGTAAATTGAGTTTGAAAAAAAAGGAAGACATCTGCATATGATGTTGTTTTATTATTACAATTAGGCAAATGAGGTTTTCAAGCAAACTTGAAATAAATTTGGGAGAATTTATGCCAGCATTAGGACAAACATAATAAAAAGCCATTAGCAGGTTTATTGCAGCAAAGCAAATCCATTTAGTGCTTTGCTGGGATAGGAACGGTAGAGTCAGGTACTTCAGGCATTCAAAGGGCTAACAGCCCCTTTACAAAGCCGGGTTTGCTTGGGGAAGACAATGAATATTTTTCTGCATTCATGGTTCTTTGGGAAAGAAAGCCCAGATGCAGGCGGCTTAAATTCCCAGCCTAAATTCCCTCTTCGTTAGAGACGAGGCGATGGTGAGCTCAGCCGCTCAGACAGCCTAAGGAAAGTGCTGTGGAGGGAGCTATGGAGAACCAGCCCATCAGGAGCGCTGGGCAGAAGGACTTGTTGGGAAATGAGTCAGGCTGAACGAGGGCTTCAGATGTTTACAGGAAACTGGTGTTATTCTCTGAAATTGTCCCTGAAGGGCTGGAAACTTGCAAACACTGGTAAGATTTTAAAGCAACAGCATCTCCCAGCCAAAATTTGTGCCTGCACACATACACAAGCGCACAGCACGCAGCGAGAAACTCTAAATTAAAACCAGAGATGAACTCCAGATATTTGACAGATTTCTGCATAAATGACTGTAAAACTCTCTTAAGTTTTATTATAAATGATCTCCTTGCAGTAACATATGTACTTTCCCTTTTTTTGAGACCATCCTGCATTAGAGCCATCCAGGGTTGCCCGCAGCTCCAGGGTGGCACCGGAGACCCTGGAGAGCTGCTGAGTTTCCCAGGACAGATCAGGTCTGTTCTCCATATACAAGCCATCAGGGCCACTCAACAAGCAGGTGTCAGGGGTTTACGGGAGCCAGGCATTCTGCCTGTGTCTGCTTGATGTCAGCAAGGTTGTCTTTCCTTTGTCAGAGCCTGGATCTTTATTTGTGTTGATATCTGGAATGAGCGTGCGCACCGAGGGACTTGGAGAAGAAAGGGAAATATTGGGAACGTACGTATCCCTCTCTGCACAGCTCTGCATTGCCAATGCTGAGCTCAACCTCATTTCATCAGGCCATATTCAGACCATGCTGAACGGTGCAGCTGGCACCAGCTAGGGGTGGTGGGTTGCAAGGAGCGATGCAGGATGCAGCCCAAAGCTGCCCGTCCACATCTTCCTCCCCAAACAGTGCAAAGTGATTGGCAGCACACTGAGCGCACTACCTCCCTGCCTCGCCTTCTGTGCCAAATAGTCTGACTTTTGCTACTCTTTTACCACAGTACTATAAAAGACTTGTAAATGCAGCCACCTTTTTTGGGTAGGTTTATAAGCTCTCTTGTCTGGAATCGGTCACATTTTTGTTTTATCGTGTATAACATCAAGCATCATGAGACTGAGGTTTTTCTTTAGTGTCACGACACTAAATGTGTAAGCCCTAACACTGTTTGCATCTTCTGTATCATTGCATGTAGCATGTCCTCAGCCTCCACCACAAATAATACTGGCAGGGATTCATCTGTGGCTCTGGAGGAAGGTGGTGGAAAGCTCGTGCTGTGCAGGAAGATGGATCTGCACGGGACTTTTGACAGGAACCAGGCCTACATTTGTTGCTAAACTTGGGTGGACTTTGACATTAACAAAGCCTACAGTGTAGATCCAGACCAGCATTCCTCATTTCAGGGACTGCTTTGGGTTCAGGAAGTGGGAGCCATGTGAGGGAGAAAGTTATCTGCAAAGGAACAACCCCATAAAAATGGTTAAAAATTAAAGAAACATGGAAACATTATAAAAACAAACAAGCTGACTGCTCGTATCCACGGTTGTACTTACCAGGCTGCCTTTTTCCAGCTCACTTACACCTGTCCTTTCAGCTACGATTTACAGGGCAAGCAGTCTAAAGATGCAGAGCAGAACGTGCAGTTCAGGATGCTCAGCCAGCGCTGTCTCTACCAACATCTGTGCTTTTTGAGGTGGTCACAGGTCCCCTGCCAGGCTGGGTTTCCTGCCATGTAACAGAGTTTACCTGATCCACTTTAGATGTAGAGTTGAACTAAATTATGTCCTGGGCGTGCCTGTTTCCCTCCGGTGGTTGTAAAAGGGTTGAGGCTTCGATGTGCATAGGTAAAGATGTCTTTTTCAAGCCAGATGAATCTAAGTGGAGAAGCTGAGCTATCCTCAGGGCATGACACTGGCCTATATCCCATACCTCACTCCCCCTGTCACTTGTTGAATGAACTTCAGAGGTTCACTTTATTTCTGCCTCTTTTCCAACTCTTGGAGTATCTCTTCTTCAGCAGAAATTCCCCAGAGTTGACTAGAAAAAGTGTGTGAATATTCAAGGAAAAAAAAAAAAGAGAGGGCACAAAGAGAGACAGAAAAGGTCTGGGAAGGAGAAGGGAGAGGGCATGTTTTGTCACGGTAGAAGAAAGGAAGATAGTCAGAATGACACTGCAGAGAAAAAGCATCAAAGGAAGAGAGATTTAAGCTTAGCTCAGCTGCAGTCATGAAACCTCGAGCCATGCTGGAAGGAAGGTGTTTGAGCAGTCTACAGTTCATGAACAGCAAGTTCTGGGGTTTTCTATCCGTTATTTCAGTTAAGCTTTGTCCTATGTATCACATATGTGTCTCTGAGTGTATAAGATGTTTATTTTGTAACTAAGACGTGATGCTCATCATTAACATTATCCCTACTGCCACAATGCAGAAGTAGACAGGAACAGTTTTGCATCTAAGACAAACATCACAGTTAAACTGTTGCTGGCCTAACTAAAATCTCTCTATACCAGTGGCCTAACCAGAGTCATGACATGGGGCCAAGTGGTGACCACTAGTGGTCCACACTGCTAAACTCTTGGCATGGGTCCTGCAATGGCTTTGACTATGTCCAGACAACACTTCCCTGAACCACACTCAGTCCCAGCTCAGGGGCTATCCCAGACCAGGGCCATTCCCAACAGAAAGCACGGACCAAGTCATTGTGATCTGGAGACAAGAGAGCTCAGCAGTACGGATGCAAGCCGTGCTATGCCAGCTGGCATCAAAATCAGAGGACTGGCCCTGGCTTATTTTGTTTCTAGCTCAGTCTAGCAGCGTGCTCGACAGACCCAGAGCTACTCATTAGCCACCTTCGTTCAGAGCACGACGTTGCCCTCCTTACGAAAGTGCTCACAGGAGGCTGCAGCTCCTCCGTTTGCACTGCAGCCTGGTATTTACAGAGGTTTTCTAAGAGGCAGATGTAATCTCTCTTCTGGCTTCCCAGGAGATCTCCCAGCTAGCAGATCTATGGCAAGGCCACAACACAGACCTTTTGCTACCTCTATCTACCCAAACAGAATTTGTGAGCAGAGAAAAAGTCAGAGCGCCTTATTCTTTAGCCTAAGGATAGAGGAGTCCTACTTTCCTGCAGCTTGGTCATATGAGAGTGAAACTGTGGCCTGAGGAACAGCAGCAGCTTCACGGCTAACAGGATTTTGCTGTAACCTTAAAAAAGAAAAAGAAAAAAAAGCTGGATTGTTTATTGTTTGGTGGGGGAAAAAAAAGCAACTTTCTGTCATTTTGACAAGGTCACATGACAGAGGCCCCTGGAAAGTATTTGCAAAGTTGCAGCTAGCAAACCTTCCGAGTGACGAAGCCATAGCAACCCGTGCCAGAGACCAAAGGGTATGATCAATGTTTGCAATTAAAATCTCTTTTGTTTTGTGCTATTCACATACAGCGACCCTTGCATTTTGGTCAACAGAGCATACTCCATGAAATGTTCAGCTTAGGCTTTGTTCTATGCCATGTTCATTCTCTTAAGGCAGGAAACAAGAGCCATCCCAGGCAGCGTATTGTCTGAACCTTGCTTGCTATTGTTTGCAGCAACAACAGTGAACACAAGGTGGGGGGAGCCTTTATTTTTTAATTCCCCGCAATACACCCTTCAAGATGAAATTAGCAATGTATACTCTAATTGTGTTTTCAGAGTCATAACGGTGCAAGCACATGGAAAGAACAATGGGAGAACTCATTATTAAATAAAAAAAAAAATTAAAATCTCCACAGAAATTATACTTGGGTTGGAAAAAAAAAAGAGAGTTTGTGCTCATTTTTATTTCCCAGCTATCCTTTTGTAACAGATTTTCTTAATAACGTGTTGGTTTGATTTAAACACAAACGAACAAGTAGTATGTTTTCCGGCATTCTATCTGCAAAAGCCACAGGGAAACTATACCAAGCAGAGCTCCTCAGCTTGTGGCAGACTTACGGCAGGCTTGCCCCAGTTAGCTTTACGATGTGGGAACCATAATCGCTATATCTTTATATGATGATCTGCCCTTCCTCTCCCACATCCCATGGGGAAGGAAGGACCTTCAGCACCGCACAGCAACCCTCTGTCATTTGAACCGCACGATCTGGTAGAAATGCAAAGCTATTATCACCTAGCAAATACATCATCTTCCTGAAAAAGAGTAAAAAGAAAGGAGAGTCTGGGGAATTAGGGACAAATCAGCTTGACTTCAATGCTCAGAAAAATCTTGGAACGAACAGTCAAGCAATCTGACTCTTAGCTCCTAGAAAATAACAAGGGGATAAGCAGCATCGGGCCTCAATTTCCCAGGAATAAATCGCGTCAAACCAACCTAATTTCCTCCTATGACAGTGTAATGATCCTTGCGGGTCAAGGGAGCAGCAGCAGATGTAAGACAGCTTAACCTCAGTAAAGCTCTTGACATGCTCACGCAACATCCTCTCCATAAATAAATACCTTAGCTACTTGATCACCCTAAGCTGGCAATTGATCTGAACAAAAATCAGCCAAATATTTGGGTTTAGTTAGCGATGGTCCATTTGGGGGTCCCTCTCTACTACATTTCATCTTGTTGTGTCAAATATTTCAGGGAGCTGCCAAGGGAGAGCAGAAAGACAAAGAGAGAGTGAGATAGAGCCAGCAAAGGAGTTGGAGACCTGGCTGGACTCTGGAGCAGAACCAGTGCTAGGAAAGGCATGAGGGGCACCACCTCAAACCAGCTGCCCATACACAGATCATTCCCCCAGAGCGCTGGTCTTGAGATGCAGATGCCCAAGGAAGCCTCCAAAGCATCAAAAATGTCCCCCAAACCATGTTAATGTCTGTTCTGACACCTGCAGTTTTTCCTGTTGAAGTTACAGGATGGAGTTGAAGACATTGGTTAGCTCAAGGGTAACAGACAAGTGCTCAGGAGCTTGAAGCTGCATCCTGCTGGATACAGTCCCTTGGTGGAACACGGGAGAACTGATCCTGGCTTTCTGCTTAAACAGAAAAAGCAGGGAGACTCAAATCACTGAAAATGCAGTGCAGACTTCTGCAAGCTTCTCCAACCCCACACATCAGCCTTGGGACTGATGGAGAAAAATCACTGTTGGATTGGAAAAAAAAAAATTAAAAAAAAAGATCTTTCACATCTGGCTTCAAGACACATTTAAATATAAAATTTGAAACCCCAGACAGTGAGATTCAAGTAAAACACCAACTCCCTTCCCTCCTGCACTCAAATCGGGAGGTATTGATGGCTTAAAGACCTTGTCTTAATTTTCTCCATGACTAATCTATTCAGTTTTCACTTAAGGAACCCTCGATGGTATAATGAGACAGCTGTTGCCTTCTATCCCTCCCCCAACTCCCCCAGCTAGGAAATTAAATTTAAAACCACTGCTTTAAATAGGCCTGGCACTGTCTCATCTCCTCTTGAGTTGCTCTGGGAGCGTCTTACCCATAAGTGCAGGTGTCAGGTCAATCAGAATTCACTAGGCTCTTCGAGTCTGCCCGAGTTGGTAGTTTGTAAGGAAATAGAGATGTAAAACTTCTAGATCCTACCTCTGTGTGTTGTGGGTTGAGTTGGGTTTTTTTGTTTATTTATTTGTTTGTTTATAAGTGGTAGATGAGCTGGTGTTGGGATTTTAAGATAGATTATGGGATATTGGAGCATGAATCTGCCATGGGCTTCATGGGGGTAGGTTATTTAGAACCCAGCATGTTAAATGGGATTTGAGGTGTGAACACCACATGCCATCCTGGAGAAAACTGAAGAGTGAGACATGAATGGGAACTGAGGACAGATCCTGCCTCAGTGTTCTGAGCTTTACGCTTTCTGGATCTGGCCCTAGTATAGTGCCTGGGGGTCTTTTCTAAGCCAACACAACAGCATCCACGTTCCTGTATGGTCAAACTCCTGTGGTCCCCTTTCCCCTATGTAAAGCATGGATGTAAGTACTGGCAACCTTGATGGGGTGATGTGAGTCAAAAAGCTCATGGGGTTTGAGTTCTGCCCAGTAAATACTGGAGAAGGAAGCACATAGAAAAGAAAGGCTTTGCTTTGTGAGAGACCCCACTTCCTACCCTGTCACCCGTATGGCTCTGGGTAGGCTGTTTCCCTGCTCCTGACCTCTTTTCCTCCTTTGCTGGACACAGAGACATGGCAACAAAGCCATGGTAATACCTACCAGAGGCACATGAGGCTCATCTGTGAATCCAGGGGTGAAGGAATAAGTCCCAAAAGTAAGGTGAAAGTGCAAGGCATTGACTGGGAGTCATGAAATTGCCTCTCCTTAGTTACTCCAAGCTGTTGTGGACTAAAGGCTTGTGCTTTGCTATTGTTTCACAGGGCCTCCACAGTGGTATCTGCTGGCTGAGAGTGGAGACCTGCTGTCCCACGGCCATCAGAGAGGGTACAAAAGCTGTCCTCACCCAGTTTTTGAGAGTTGGCCTCAGAAAAGCAATTCAGTCAAATGTGCCTTGGCAATTGCTCCCCTTTCCCTTCTTTCACTTATTTTTAACTCTCTTTGATCTCTCTGCACAGTGTCTTGTAGCCTTGTTTAGCTCACTTTTCAGCTTAAGTCAAATCATCTCCATTAAAAGAAATCTTGCTCAAAGGAAAGAAATGCAGAGCATAGGGGATTTACACATTTGTCACAGTCTGTCCCCAGCTTTCTGAGGGGCTGACTGGAGAGCTTCTGGCAGTTCAGACCGCCAGGCAGAAGAGCCGTCATGACTAATTGCCATGGCTGAGTTTGCAAAGGGTGTGACACTGAGCATTGAGTGAGCCCCAGGATCGTGAAGGATCATTGACTTTGGGTGAGGAACAAGGGAGCTTCCCTTCAGGGTTAAGCCAGTTGAAGCACCCCTGAGCTGGTCTTACTCATTCTTCCCTTTTCTGTACATACTTCACACCCATTCATATCCCATATTCACCTATCCTTACCCCAAGAAGTTCAGAGCATCTCCTGTAGAGGAGGCAAACAAGCATTTATTGCCACCTTCTCACGAGGAACTTATTCCCATTCATTCTTACGCCTGCATGATCCTTTAGCTGAAGCAAATCCTCGCCCTTATTCCTTTGTGGTGTATCTCCAGTGCAAATTCACATCCTCACTCAGTAACTCAAGGATTCCCCAGATCCTCCTAATAACTCTAGCAACACCAGGGGCTGCTTCAGAGACCCCAGGCAGCTGAATAGTCAGCTGTCCCAAAATAAGACATCATGGAAAAAAAATATATAGACTTCTCGCTGACTTTATTGACCTCTCAATTAACTATGTTATATCAAGAAGGGACCCAGAGGGTCAGCTCAGCAGATGCCCCAGGTCCATGGACAGCTGTATTCCAAAGATAAAACAGACATTGCATATTTTTTGCCATATCCTTACTGACCAACTCCTTCATTATGCCATATCTTTATGGCACATCCTATGGCATATGGAAGGAGTTGGTCAATGTTACAGAATATCCTACATTGCAGTCATATTTACCTGGAAGGTCACTTTGTCTACAGAGGGACACAGGAGAGGTTTCGGGGAAGAGTAAGAAGGATTAACTTCCTGAGAAATATCTCCTGTAAATAAAGCTTATGAAATTATATTTTGATGTATAAGAGAGAGGAGTAAAGGGCACAGACAAGAGGATGTACGTAAAATGAGGGAAGCAGGCTAAGAACAGCTCTCCTCTCTGTCTCGTACAACAAGAATGAGACAGAGATACTCGATGCAAAGGAAATCTCTTGTCATCCAAAGTGTAACTAGACTGAGGGACTCATTTCCATAAGATGTCAATGAGGCCAGGAACTCAGCCAGACCCAAAGATGGCTTGGACATTTATAAGGATAACCCGAACATCTGAAGTTGTAACAGCTAATGTTAAAAAAACTCTCAAGAGGGATCTAACATCCTATGTTTCAGACTTTAAATTAATCTCTTAGGTATTAGGAGGATACTTCATTATGGGGGAACAAATTATTTTCCCTCTCTGTCTTGGAGCATACTGACACTTTTCTTTGAAACTTCTGCCAATGACCACAGCCAGAAATAGTGTCCTGCATTAGACAGTACAGATCACTGGGTACTGGGAGAATCCCTGTGTGACAGGGAAGGAGATATCCCTAAATGATGTACATTTGATGGTCTAGCTCAGATGCAAAAGGGAGCAGGAGGCAAACCCTGCACAGGACATTAAAATCATGCAGCTCCCAACTCGTTTTTTTTCTGTCACAGGGGTTGTTCACACCTGATTTCTCCAAGTGATGAACCCTTAGGTCTTGGCCAGGACAGCAAGGATGTATCTGTGCACCTCAGCCCAAGAGGAACCCATCACTTCACCTTGGTGATCCTGTGGTCCATCCCGCTTTGGGTGCCCGGGAGCCCTCACTAACTCAGTCCCTCCAGCCAAGGGGAAACATCAACCACCTTTGTCTTTATTTGGCTTCTGAGTTACCCGCCGCAGAGCTGGTAACCTCTAAAATTCCAGTTTTAGAGGTTTATGGCTTGAGATGGAGCATTACCTGGTGTGGGCTCTGTGGATAAATCAGCCAGTCTGTCATTACACTAAACGGGGATTTTACAGCTCAGGAATTTGGAGGCCAACGGCTCTCGTTGCAAAAATCTGTATCGTTGTATGGAAATCAGCTTCATCATTTCAACACGTTTATCAGTTACTTCCTCCAAGCCCAGAGCAGCTCTTTGATCCTGTGACTGAGGTGACCTCTCAGGTCCCCAAAATAAGAGTGTGCATCTCTCTATGGCATTCCTTCCTTGGCAGGAGGGAGCAGTGTGGGAATGGTCGTAGCCTGAAGTTTGCTGGTGTTCCTCAGGTAATTTTGAACAGCAAAATATTCCCTGGGATGAGAGTGGTCTGTGGCAAGACTGCTGTAGGCTCAAACATCTCTCACTCCAGGTGTCTCCACCCAGCGAGCCTTAGGACTTCATCCCCCATGCTTCCTCTTGGCAATCTGCTGTCCAAGCACCGTCTCCTCTTCATGATGCGTAAAGAGTCCCTGAGAGCTTTACAGCGCCGAGGAGCAATTTTTAATGGACTGCCCATTTCCCAGTGGAAAAGGCCAGAAGCCCACAGCTTTGGTTAGATGATGGGAATCTTTAGATGTATCCCAGTTACAGAAAAATGAAAATGTCCTTTATATCAGGGTAACTAATCCTGCTTAGGCTGTAAAGCTCCGGATGAACAGTCGATTCTACTTTCTTGTCAGATCCTAATCTGACATGCTGATAATGAAGAAAAGGAGGAGAAATCACAGGGAGGAAATCAGGAAGAAAGCTGTGTCATCGGGGGGGGGGGATTTGTAGGGGAGGGGGAGAAGGGGAAGCGGGGAAGAGGGAGGAAGCACGGGCAGGCTTTAAAATCAAATTGAATAGTAGGAGGTGGAAAATAAAATGGAGACAGGCTGCACTGAAAGCGATACAGGCTGGAGATGGAGAGAGACAAAGAATGACAGCAGATCAGTTTAAGCATGAAAGAATAGAAAGGAAAAGAATAATAATGTTGGCTTGTAAAGCTGAAATCAGATTATAGTTTCCTCCAGTGAATTAACTCTCCTGTAATGTAGTGCAGGGGGCTTTACAGAGCTGGTGTGATTTCCCCATTGGGTGGCACTGGGACATTAAACTGAGATGTGAGTGTGTGCGTGTGTTTCATTATAACCCTGCGTATGTGTATGTTAAATCTCTCAGAGAGCGCCCGTGCATGAGACATGCTCTATATATTTCTGTGTGGAGCGAGATGTTAAATGTGTTTGGGGTCTGGAGGAAGCCACGTAGTGAAATGGGTGTGTTCATGTCTGTTTGTGAGGGTGTGACATTAAATTTCGCTGTGTGTTTATGTCAGGCAGTGTGCAGAACCCCCCCAAAACCCCAGGCCTTCTCCCCAGGATGGGGCTGATGGGGAGCCACCTGCAGCTGGAGGTCCCAAGGACTCAAGAAGCTGTTGGCCCACTCCCCAGCAGGTGGGATGTCCCAGCACCAGGACGGAGGAGTCAGCTGGCGATCAGGTGGATGGCGTGGGAGCTCACAGCTTCTTCTGTGACCCCCACCCAATAGACTGAACAAGGGTGGAGATGTGGTGGGGGCATTGGGGAATCCAGCTTACAACCACAGCATCCCCTCCCTCATGGAAGTTTGGTTGGGGAAGAGGAGCCTGGATGGGAGACAAAATCCTTTCCTTCTCAACCATACCTATAAGTCCCAGAGCCAAAGAAGTCCAGCTTTTTGGCTCTGGTTTCTCCAGCTCTCCGGGATCCCAGAATGAAACAAGTCCAGCCTTTTGGCTCTGGTTTCTCCAGCTCTCTGGGATCCCAGAGCAGGCTGAGAGTGGGATGAAGCCCAGCTCAACAGGCAGCCCTGAGATCTGCTCCCTCTCCCTTACCTCCCTCCTACAAAATCTTCTTACTTGCTACCTCACGGCCAAAGATGTACCCTGTTAATCCTGCCCAAGCAGCCTGCAGGTGCCTACCTTGAGATGGTCAGTGCAAACACCTGAGCTCTCCCAGTGGTTATCATCTGTTACAAGGGGACATGTAGAAGGCTTCACCTTCATGAGACCTGCTAGAGTCTCTCCTCCTGGAGTTCCCAGACCATCTCTAAATGGGAAGCTGTAAACATCCGAGAGGAAAAGGGGTGAGGGAGAGATGGGACTAAGGGTCAAATGAAGGCAAGGGTGCTCAAAGAGCTAGAATGATCTCTCCATGGGGAATGAGAATATAATCTAGGATGCTATAGAGTTGGCTGGGAAGGCACATGATGGAGGCTATAAAATCATGAATGTCAAGGAAAGGATGAGTGGATAATGATCGCTCATGGTCTTTTCCAGCGCAAGAACTTGGCAGTCTCAGAGAAGGTGTAATTGAGCTGTGGAATTTCTTGCCGTCGGATATATAGCTGGTTCTTAAAGTTAACAAGGGTTCATGGAAGAGCAGAAGTTCAAAGAAAAATCCATAGAGAACATATCTAGCCCTAGATATCTCTAAAATCATAGAGAACATATCTAGCCCTAGAAGTCCTTGAGTCTCAAATGGTTGGAGGCAGGGAAAATACCAGGGCGGAAACACCACAAACCCTTGCTTTGTCCTTATGCATAATGCATATGCCTATAGCCGCTTTTGGAGACAGTGAGTTAGGAGGAGCGACCTGTGCAGATGTTCTGTATTATCTCTGACAGGGACTGAACACTGCCCCTTTATTCTGTGCAATGCCATCTCCTGAGTATCACGCACCTTGGAAACTGAGTCACACAGATTATGACTACCCGACATGTCTAGGCAGGGCTACCTCCAGATCTAATATGTTCCCTTGCTGCTTTGAGCAAACAGGACCTCACCTGCCCAAACACACCTGGGGAGGTGTCTGCAAGCTACCCTAGAAGCATAACATGGCCAGAGAACAGGAAAGGCTTGCAGCAAAGCAAATATAACTCGAGAGGTTGAGGCTGGTGTCTAAGTACTGCATAACCCTGGGAGGTCTGAGAAGGATCAGAGTCATAGCTTTTCTTTGTTAGAGCAAGACTGTGCAAGTGAAAATGGGGTTACATCCTTTGAAACCACGGCAAGACTTGGATCTCCCCCACAGTAACACAGTTTGTGGACAGAAAAGAGAAGATTTCACTCCTGCAGCATTTTGTGTGTGCCTTTTGCGTGGCCCCCATCTCCTCTGTATTCAGGACACAAAGCAATCCCCAGTGTGCTTTAGATAAGGGCAGACCCATCCATACTTTTTCGACACTGTGTTGTGATACAATGACATGCCCAATCCAACTTTCTTCAGCAAGTCTGCAGGACAGAGTGCCTGAGAAATGTATTGTTCTCTGCAGCAGCCGTGGGATAATTAACCCTGTCATTTGTGGTTATATGGAGTGCTGTGTTCCACCAGCCTGAGGCTCTGGGCTTTGGTATTGCTTCTCTTTGGTCATTTCCTCCCAGATCCCTCTATCTGCTAGGAAACAAGCTGATAAATTACTCTCTGCTAACCACTCTCTACATTTCTGCAGCACCTTGCGAAAAAGTTATCACTGGAGGAGCTGCAGATGATGCTGAACCTCAGTTAGGCCTCACTCGCAAATTAGTTGTGCAGGGTGACATTTTCCAATCATGCAACATTAGCATCCTCCCTAATTATGAAAATGTAAAGCTAACTTCTGTTTCATAATAAATTAGGCTTGTTCTCTCGGTATCTAAAACACACAAGCACGCACACAGTGCAATTTCAACCAGCTCTTCTCTTCCTGTTTTGCTGATGCTCAGGAACAGTCACAACCACGGTAACCTCCCTTTTCTCTAAAGGTCAGACATGGTGGGTGCCTGGGAGCATGTCTGATATCACTGCGCAGGGGATGGGAAATCAGCAAGAAGGGGCAAAAAGACACTGTGGAAATAGGGCTTTATTAGCCCATTTGGGCTGGGGGGTACAGCCTTAGATGTTCTCACACCAACCAGCATCATTCTCCAAGGAGGAAGGAGAAGGAGCAGGAGGAAACATCCCCTCCTTTCCTTCCTCCATTGAGTTTTTCCACCTCTGGTCTATTCACATGCCCAATCCTGAGAGAGGTATTGGAACCTCCCTTCCATCACAGAGCTGGCATACCCATAACAGTGTGAGATTGCAGATATACTCCAACATACTGACTGTATATATTACCAACATATCCAGGCAGCAGAGCATATAGGTAGAAGGATATAAGCAAAAAAGAGGGGACAAGAAGAACAAGCTTTCCTATCAGAGAACAGTTTCTATAAACATCACAATTACTCAAGAAAAGAAAAAAACAGGTATTTTTTGTACAGTCAGAAGAATGAGAAGAAAGGTCCTTCCTGGAGCCTTTCCACGATGCTTGGGGAATGTCTCTCTCTAAGAGGTACCACTTAGAGATGCCTCATTATAGTTTACTGCTGGGAAAGGGATTGGGAGCTAGGTTTTGCAAGTCTGCTGTGTGTTTCATGGAGACCAGAATCATAGAATCATAGAATCATTAAGGTTGGAAAAGACCTCTAAGATCATTGAGTCCAACCATCAACCCAACACCACCATGCCCATTAAACCATGTCCCTAAGCGCCTCATCTACACGTCTTTTAAATACTTCCAGGGATGGTGACTCCACCACTTCCCTGGGCAGCCTGTTCCAAGACCTGACCACTCTTTCAGGAAAGAAATTTTTCCTAATGTCCCATCTAAACCTCCCTTGGCGCAACTTGAGGCCATTTCCTCTCATCCTAGAGACCAGCAAACATTGCATGCTGAAGGCAAGTGTGATATCTCCTTTGTGCCTGTCTTAAAGAAGGTTCTCAGCCACAGATCACCCCTTCAACCTTCCACAGCTCCCAGGCTATTCCATGTCACAAAAAATAACAGGGCTTCTACAAATGGCCCGGAAACAGAGGGGTTTTCATCCTGGCTGAGTTTGTGTTATTGAATTAGTAGGTTCAAGCAATGCTAAAGATGTCTGAAAAACAAGGCATCTGATTATTGCATCTTTGCATCAGAAGTAACGGGGAGCTGCAGAGAGTAGCTGACAAGCAGCTAAATAATAGACTAACAAGCAGGATGGCTGGAATCTGTCACAGCGTTAATGAAGGTCAGGAAAAGACACCTGCATATTTTAAAGAATGAGATGTGTGCATCTGAAAATGCCCAGATGTGACATTTAAAGACAGAGATCATAAACTGAGTGCAATCACTGTTAAGAACTGGCGCCTGGGAGTGCACAGGATATATGGGTAAAAGAATTAAAAGCAATTAAAGAACCAAAAGTAGACAAAGCTTGGGGTCACTGGAGAAATTGGAGAACCAATAGCCTCTGGAGTGCCAAGAGTAGTCCAAGTGAGAAGCCAATTCTGCTGTGTAGTAGCCCCACGAGGTGGTTGACATTTTCCAAAAACTGGAGAAAGACAGACTGCACTCAGCTTGTCATCTACGGGAAGGGGGAACGGCTGAAGTGAGAGAAGAGGATGTGCAGTATATTTTTCTATAGAGTAACCTAATTCACCATGAGCACACTGCAGAGGCACTTAAATAGGGCAAGGGAAAGCACTGTGTAAGCAAGCTCACTGCGAAGCCCAGGGAACAAAACAGTGGAAAGCAGAGGCAGGGCTACCCAGTGAGCAGGCTGCAAACAGCAGCTCCCCTGCTTTCAGCTGCAGTTTACATTTGAAGGCTCATTTATTGCTGCAAAAGCAAAAAAAAAAATCAAGCTAGTTTGGTTCAGTAATCAATTGAAAGCTAACCCTTTACTTCAGGAGCCCATGATGTTAAAAGGGTAATGTCCTTCCCAAAACTACCTGCATAAGCACTAGATAGGGTATTGGGCAAATCCCATGGTCCTTCTGGTTTTGCTGGGCAATGGAAGTCCAAGTCTGTTCCCAGCACAGCCACAGCTCTCAGTGCTACTTCTCAATCCCATGTGCTATGTATATGATATGCAAAAACCTAACAATAACACAGTAATGCAATAATAAAGCAAAAAATGGTAGCAGGGAGGGGGAGAAGATTTGTTCCCATCAGACAGCAGGATGTTTCCTCTGCCTGTTCTTTTCCCATGCTCTGAAATAATCCGATTTTTATCTGCCACCGTTCCTTTTTTTTTTTTTTTTTTTTGCCAATCAATTCAATTGTAGCAGCAAGCCGGCAAGCATTTTGAATAATGAGTTTGTTTTCGGGGTCGAAGGGTTTTGCTTGCTCATCCTGGCTTTGGAAAGAGCTGCCTTTGTGTTAGCAATGCCAAAAGGGAACCAGAGCTGCAAAGCCCACTAGGAAGGATCAATACTTTAAATGCATTAACACTGGTGAGTTGCAAATGAAGTTAGCGGCTGCTGAGCATCACTGATTTCACAGTAAGTCTCAGTTCAGTTGGTTAATTTCTCTGAAGGATCAATGCCACAGCTGATGGTTACTGAAGTTTCTTCTTTCATCAAGCACAAGGGGGTTTTGAAATGAGCTCTACAGGGGATCACAAAGCAACTCGTCCGTGTAAATAAGAGGAGCATGGGTGTGTAATTCTCTTAATCTGTCAAGACTAGCACAGCAAAGACATGAATCATAAAAGCTGAACTAAACCAGCTTCAAATTTTGGATCCAAATTTTACAGTTCCTCTCATTATATGGGGTCAATCAAAACTGCCAGGTCCAACTTCGCCCTAGCTTTCAAGGAAATTGGACTTGAAAACCATGACTTCTACCCAAGCAGAATGCAAATTTTGTACAAAGTGGGCAACTCCTGCAATATTGGCTCTTTAATGATGTAAAACTTTTTAGGCGATCTTATGCAGATCCTAGAAACTGCTGCCTTTCTACACATTGGTCTTTTTTTTTCAATGGGGTTGAAGTCAAGTCGCCCTTACAGAAGCAAGCTGTCTGTAGGCAGAGTGTGTGACTCCCACTCCAAGCAAGATAGGAAGGGAATAGATACATAGGCGGAAGAATGCAGGCAATGGCCTAAGAGGAGATGGAGAAATGTATGTTGGGAGAACGAGAGAGACACCCAAGGACTGGAGGGAAGGAAGAGGCAACGACACAACCGAAGTGGAGAAACTTTGTCCAGAAAGACAGAAACTTGGGGAAAGATCGGTATTTTTTTTTGAAAGTGGAGAACAGAAGAATTCAACCCATGCTAAGGATATTGTATGGATATTAGCAAAATAAACTCACCAGTCAAGGCTCAAGGAACCCAGGAACTCAGTGTGATGAATTGCATTTTAAGCTATGTGATAATTAAGCTAGTCTCGACTTTCTGAAGGAGGGTCTAACTCCTATACTCCCAGTTTAGCCATGAGGGCTCCATCATAGCTCTGCATTTGCCATGGATTTGGGTCTCAGTCATTTAAAGGACAGGAATGCTTAGCACAGGATTCCAGCTGAATTTAGGGCCCTAAAAAGACAAGTCTGCAACCCCCTTACCTCCCCTTTTAGGTACCTGAAGAACTTTTCATCTTAGCTTTCAGGTGTAAATGGAAGCACATCTACCTAGAAATAGAGCAATGGAAATGTTCATCAAAAGCAGATATAGATATGAGGCCTTGTCATTGTTTTGATTTTATTTCTTAATTTTTTTGCTAATTGTCATGACTTCAAACAGACAAAATTCCCAGCTTTGCCTGGAGGCAATTACTAGCTTGCAGCAATCTTCATACCGCTACCCTGTCACAAGAAATACCTTTGCTTCTTTCTCGTTGATTATTTCCAACTCCAAAGGATACAAAAGTTATGGGGCAGGATCCTTGCAAAAAAATATAGATTTAAATAATAACTGAGCTTTCCAAGTTTGGGCCCACTGGAAATGGTATTTCAAAGCCTTTTCTTCCCCACCTCATGAAGGCTTGACACATACTTGCTTCCTTTTTCAAACAGAAGACAAGAATCACAAGTAATCTTGTGATCCCTGTAAAGGTGGTGGATCTTTAAATAGAGTTGCTTGATGTGCTTGAAATTTCTTGACTAAAACAAAAAGTAAAAAAGTAGACACTTTTTCATGCATATTTTCACCAAAAAAAAAGCCCATCTTATATTTTGGGATAGGTGGCCTTAGCTTAAAAAAAAGTGTAAGACTTGTGATAAAATTGGAGAGCTGTCAACCCTGTGCGTTCTTGCTATACGTTAAAAATCACTTAGAAAGGAGAAGGGACTAAGGCTGTTTTCACGTATGAACAGAAGAGGTGGGAAATTTGCAAATTGCTGACAACATTCTCAAATTTTGACCAAAAAAAAAAAAAGCGACAGAAAACTTTTGCCCCCCAAAAAAAGTTTTCATTTGCCCTGCCCTTCTTTTTAACTCCAAAAACTAGAGATGATGTGCTAGGTTATTGTTGTCTCACCCTGATATTAGAAGATTTTCAGTCTAAAAGGGAAAATGCATTGTAATTACCATCAGCGTCAGTGGTACTAAAGCCTTCACCTCAAATTTTACTCAGCCATCAGCATATGGAGTCCTATTCACCTTGTATGGGATCGTCCATGGCTCAGATACATCTCCATATGTACAGGAGAACAGGGAGGGAACCCTTCAGGGAACGGTGTCCTTTGAGGGAGCAAGGCCCAGAATTTTTAGAATAACAAAAATAAGACTTTCTGGTCAAGGGGAAGTCAAGGGATTTGATTATAGAAGAGCTATAAGAACTGCCAAGACCCTGGTCCGTCCTTTACACTGGGATGTTTTGCGAGTCGTGTTTCCCTGAGAGACACTGTTGGCTGGACATTTCCATCTACATGACAGGAAGATTTTGGAGTTGATGCTCATGAAACAGTTTTCCCAGAGAATAAAATTCTTTCTAAAGCTCATTAGCTGGAAGTTGGCTGGCACTCTGAGGTCGGACACCATGTCAGGTTTTCTAATCTCTTTTCTGGATGCCCTCATTCCCCACAGAGATGCACAAGGCTTTGGAGAAAACCACAGAGGTTCTGGTTTCGATGCTGATTCCTCCTGGAAACAACAGCCACAGACTAATTGTGTGGGGACATGTTTCCTTTCATCAGTTTGGAGTTTAGCACCTGGACACCTCACTGGGTATCTCCCTTTCACTTTTATATTCTTCCTGCGATTGATGCAGGGGAATGAAATGAATCAGGTCTGCACTAGCAACAGTTGCAAGAAAAAAGCATGCAGGTGGTTAGAAGATAAGCACTGCAGGGTTTGAAAGGCTTTTAGGTACCTAACACTTGCTTAACCAGCTGTTAATTAAAGAAAACGTGCATATTTTTTACAAAAGTACTTCCAGTGCCCCCTAATGCTCTTCCTAACTATTCGTACAAGTCTGAATTAGGAAACAGGATATTTTCAAAGTCCCCAGCATCAACTGCTTGATCCTCTGAGATGTACCAGCCAAGTTCTCAAACTTCTCTGACCCCTCTTAATTAATGATATCCAACAATATCATTGGGAAAGGTGATTGGGGGATTTTTCGTCAAGAAAATATCCATCAGTTATTTTTTGAGAGGAAACCAGGTAGTCCTAATTTCTCTGGGGTATTTATTGCAGACAGGCTGAGGCAAAGAAGTTGAAGTACATTTGTTTCATCACAGGAACAGTGCTAATTCAAAAGCCTATTAAAAATGACAGAGACAGGAGTAGTTCAGCCTCCTTCATCCTTCACAGCTTTACACTTTCTTAAATTCTTTCCCGTGGGTGTTGTATCTTCTCGCTGAACTAGGCAGCGTTTTGTATCAACCCGATCTGACCAATGCTGAAAAGTCATCCTTCACTCCTTGTTTCCCAGGCCCTCAGCAAGTGAACAGATGACCATCTATTTTCTGCTAAATGACAACTTCCACAGTTGCACCAGAGCCTCCCTCTAACTTGGTTTAAAGTAAACACCTGCTGAAATGAAGTGCCACAAAGTTAAGAGACGTAACTATTACAGATTTTAATTTCTTGAATGTTCAGCACATATTGGATGGCCCTTTCTCAACTTCCCTATCAAGAACAGCACTCCTCCTCCTGGGTTACGAGTCCTCAACATGCAATACATTAATGCTGGCAAGTAAAACCAACAGATTCTACTTAGAATCAGTGCCTGACAGAGAAACTAAATAGACCTCTTTAGCAGCTGGATGGCCTTATATTTCAGTGGTATTGATCTAGTGAAGCTGAAGTGTTATTTTGGCCATATTTCTGCTTGCAAAAATCTTTGATGCCATGCAAAATTACTCAGCAGACAGGCTGTGAATTACGGTCTATAGCCATTAGCAGACTCCAGTGTTACAAAAGATTTGTTTTAACCCTCTAAAAATGGCACATGTGATCTTGATTCTATTCATGTTAATCTAAACCAGGAGAAATTATGCTCTTTGTAGAATTTGTTTCATCATAAGTAAAAAAGACTAGAATCAGGCCTTCAACAATAACTACATGTCATCTGGGATGGGCTTACAAATGTCGGTTCAATGTACCGGGAGACACAGCCTGCACCCATGTATAGACTTACTTGTAAGTCTTGGCTTACTGTTACTCCAAACACAGGACAATTGTCAGAATACACAGTTTGGACAGAAGCAATATAAATTTTTATTTCCTATCCAGCTCCAGGCATTGAAAAAAGCATGATACCATACAGTGGGTGCTCAGTCTTATACAAAATGGATTATTTACAAATTGACTTTTTTGATCCCCATTAGCAATGGATGTGAGCACTTCATATCCTCCCATACCTCCAAAACCCCAGCGTCCCCACTACCAGATAATGTTGAACAAGGTTTATGAATTCACCTGCCAGGAGTGGCACATGTTATCACAAAATCAAAGTTGGCGTAGGTGTTAAGTCACCATTCAAAGCCAAGAAGTTCTTTGACTTCTCTAATCCTTCATTGTGCTGTTTAATATGGAGCCTCCTAAACTCACTACCATCCTTCACATTTTTGTAATAACCTTTAATATTCACAGTAACTCTCAACCCTATGATGATGTCCTCATATTCAGACCATCTTTAGAAAACATGTTACGTTGAAAAGCTTGTTTATGGGTAAAGAGGAGCAACACCTTGTATATATAAGTAAAACCAAGAATTTATTGTGTAACTGAAATGTTAAGAATATAATCATTATTAGGCCAGAGCTAATTGTTACAGAAAAAAAGAAATATTAATGCAGTTAAAATTGTTGTTCAACCACTTCTGGGCTTCTCCCATTTTTCTAGTGTCCTGCTCACCCTGCCATGGCTCCTCTGGCTTGGTGGTTTCAGACTGCTGGTGGTGGGTTGTTACAGCATCTAGAGTCCTTCACCATGAGAAATATGGTGTTCGTGTTGATGGTTTCTTCTTCCCTCTAGGATCTGTTTGGGATCATTTTTATACGTTTGCTAACAGATGTATACACCTCTGCATTTTCTTCACTGGTCCTGTGTCTCTGCATCTGGATGCCTCTGTTACAGTACCAAGCCTGTACACTTTGTTATTTTTTCAGACTTGTAAACATCTCATTCTACATAGAGCAACCGCCTACTATTGTTAGCTATATAAAGCTATGACTGTGCCACGCAAAGATAAACAGAAGTAAAACAAATTAGCTATAGACACCTGGTCAGTTAGAGAAATTTCTGTTGCAGCTAAACCATGTAAAACAAAGCTACAGACAGGTCAAGAGAAGTTCAGACAGCATCTGCCTGTGAATCCTCAGTCCTGTGGATTTGCAAACCCAGTAGAGTTTATGGTCTGCTGAGAGCAATGGCAATACTGTATTGCAGGGCTGCACGTTCTTCCTTTGGTCCATCTACCTTCTGTTAATACTATTATCTGGGGGGGGAAGGGTGTGTGTTCAATTTCTCATCTTACATTAGGAGCCTTTTCCCCTAGGCTCTCAGCACAGTCCAAGGAGAGAAGCAGCAGCCAAGAGAGACCTCGGCAGCCAGAGCACCCAGAGGTGTAATCCTGGCTCTGGCTGATGCCTGGAGTAAAGCACTGGGAATGCCATTTTCAGTGTGTGGGAAACACATGGGGCAATTCCCAGCTCTACAGCTGGTCACTTGTTCAACCAACGCAACTAACTGCTCTCCACCACCCTGGGGTGCTGCTCTACCCATTTTACAGCAAGACAATGTGAGAAAGCCTTTCTAATGGTGGAAGCCTGAGCTATCTACTTGCCAGAGTCTCTACTCAGTATCTCCCCATGCTACTGCCCTCTCAGCTAAACACTTCTCTACCTCCCTTCCTACCACAGTTGTCAGTGGGCCCTGGTGCGGAAAGGTCCTGCCTGGCTAAGAGGGGAAAAGCCAGTTCAATGCTGTGATGCACAGAGGGCCACATATTCTGTAGGCTGGGAAATGGGGGAGAGAAATGGTTGTGATTCAGAAATTAGAGGGTTTGAGAGCGGTGTGGATGAATGGCAACCTCCTAACATCTTCCATAGAGCAACCTGGCAGAAGGGAGGGAATTAAACTGAGGCACCAGCAGAGCAAGAACCTGTAACCTGGAACAAAGGATGGACAAACTGAGGCTGCAAAGGAAGAGAAAGCTGGGGAAAGAGGAGGGTTAGACAGAGCTGGAGGATTAAAACAAACACCTCCAAAAGAAACCAGAGAGCACAGCAGGGACGGGACAACCGAGGACAGCAGATAGGAAGATGGTGGCTTTGGCCCTGTTGTCTGGTCATTGCTTGGACTCACATGCTGCCAGATAAGAGACAAGCAGTTTTGGGTAGACACAATCTCAAAAAGGGGCTGAGGGAGAGGAAAACCTTAATTTCATGAAGCTTCAACTTCATTCACTCTTTGCTCCATTCTCACTGTGGCAAAGTGCTGCAGGAGTTTGGCTGGATGAAGAAGAGGAAACCCAGGAAACGTCAGGGAAATCTGGCCTCCGGGATGGGGTAACACCACGCTGCTTTCTTTAAAAGGAGGGAAGACAAGAAGAAGGCATAAAGGTGGGAAGCCCCACAGAAACCTTCAGGACTCATTCAGCCCCTGGAAAAAAAACGCGAGCCCAGTGGCCTCATTAAACATGCTACCCCATGCTGTGGGGTAGCAACACCTTTATAAAAAGCAACAGCTCCTTTCCTACACCTGTGAACAGAGGCAATGGCATTGACCTTCCTTTGGAAAAGCACACAGGGATTTAAGGACAGAAAGTGCTGCTTCAGCACTGTTATTTTTATTCAGAGGGAGTGCTTGGGAGGAAGAAGGTTTTTTAGTACTGTTTTTTTTTTTTTTTTACGGTTGTTCATCCAAGTCTACTAAGAACGTTCGGCTCTCATCCTTTCTGGGCTGTGTAAAACAGCACATGCCACACCTGTACCTCTGTGTCTCACCTGCCAGTGCTTTTGATTTGTGCGAGAAACTACCTGGGAAGTGGGGTAATTAATTAGAAAAGCCCCAGCAGACTTGGCGTAGGCTTTCAAGATGGTGCGATGTTGCTTTCCCCTCTTTGAAGGGAGAAGGGCTTCCTTAAAAGCTTTTAGAGAAACGAGCTGCTCAGCTGGCCCTCGGCAAGGTCTTCCCCGAGTCCTGGCCACTTTTTGCT
This sequence comes from Fulmarus glacialis, assembly GCF_000690835.1. NCBI lineage: Eukaryota > Metazoa > Chordata > Aves > Procellariiformes > Procellariidae > Fulmarus > Fulmarus glacialis. Next base: position 9,028 of record NW_009194492.1, on the reverse strand, counting down.
TGGAGATTTCTTGGTTCTGCCCTTTCTGTCGGGGGACAGGGACCGAAGCCAAGGGACTGAGACATCACAGGAGAGGCTGCTCCCTTCAGGTTTCTAGCCCCATTTCGCTGATTCAGAGATATGGATATTTTGTTTGAATAATTAGCTGCAGCTTTTATCTGAGCCTCGGGTGCTCCCTAATTTTTCCCATTGCTGGCTCCTATGCTCCTACTATGGAGTCATGGGATTTATTTCTCCTGTCTCCTGTTACAAATTCAGATCAGATAGCTGGGGTTTTTTCCTGAACTGACCTGAGTTCGGCAGGATTTTGCCTCCCTAGAGCCAGGTGGATCAGGAAAGCATCACAACTAGAGACTGCTCAGGCCAAATATGCAAGGTCCATTCTGCAGAGACCAGGAAGCAATCCACTCCTTTAGCCTACAACTGCTTCCTCCTCCCCACCTTATGTGATATCCAAAGCCTGGACTGCTCTTTAAAATATTTTACTGGGGGAAACCATTTGTTTCCCCCAATCTGTTTACAGACAGAAGAGAATATTTTTTAAGACTAGAGAAAGCAGCACATTTTGCCATGCAGCAGCTATGGCATGCTTTACATTAGAGAGAGATGGATAATTTTATAGCACAGCATTCCCAGCCCATCTCTGAAATATTAAACACCCACTCACTCCAAAGCAAGTCCCTCTGCACCCTCCCTGTATAACAAGGGAAGATTTACAGGGCTGGGGCCAGTGAAGCAATACTTCTGACTATAACCAGTGCAAGGTTTGCCTTCTCTCACTGGTAGGAGAGTGGAAAAGGTGGGTCATGGAGGTTGACTGGGGGATGCATAAAACGTCATCAAGTTTTGGGGAGATTATGGTAACAGTGAGGATGACCTTTGGGAGTGTACCTTAATCCATTCAAACAGTCCTGAAATCTCAGGTCCTATCAGAGCACACAGTCCTTCTAGCTAGAATCAAGAATGTTCCTCCAGTTTCACCCCATTACAAGAGGCTGCATGCCCAGCCCTCGGGCCAGAGGAGGAGCAGCTTGGGGGCAGGATTTGGGTGCCAGGCAATTTTATCCCTCTCTTGCATTACAGTGTTGGTTTGTCAGTGTCCTGGCTTCAGCTGGGATAGAGTTAATTTTCTTCCTAGTAGCTGGTATAGTGCTCTGTTTTGGATTTAGTATGAGAATAACGTTGATAACACACTGATGTTTTAGTTGTTGCTAAGTAGTGTTTACGTTAGTCAAGGACTTTTCAGCTTCTCATGCTCTGCCAGGTGCACAAGAAGCTGGGAGGGGGCGCAGCCAGGACAGCTGACCCAGCTGGCCAATGGGGTATTCCATACCATATGACGTCATGCTCGGTGTATAAATCTGGGGGAAGAAGAAGGAAGGAGGGATGTTTGGAGTGATGACGTTTGTCTTCCTAAGTTACACGTGATGGAGCCCTGGTTTCCTGGAGGTGGCTGAACACCCGCCTGCCGATGGGAAGGAGTGAATGAATTCCTTGGTTTGCTTTGCTTGTGTGTGCGGCTTTTGCTTTCCCTATTAAACTGTCTTTAACTCAGCCCACAAGTTTTCTCACTTTTACCCTTCCGATTCTCTCCCCCATCCCACCGTGGGGAGTGAGCGAGCGGCTGGGTGGGCTGGGTTGCCAGCTGGGGTTAAACCACGACAGTCAACCAACTCAAATGTGTTGAGGATGTTACTGGGAGTACGAGTCCAAGGGGAAGGGGAGGACAGGAGGAACTGATGACTGTTAAGCTCCTATCAGTCTGAGCAGGAACTAAAATGCTCTGCAAAACATGCAGATTTGGGGAATCCCTGAAAAAAGGGAGGGGATGCAATCCTAGGCTGGAAGCCTCTCAGCATGGGAATGGGCACTGCTAGGACTGTCCATCTACTTGTAGAGAATAAATGGGTGGCCGAGGAGAAAGCTGGAGGGATCTTTTTGTGCAGAGCTGGTAATTCCAACTCATTTTGTGGCATATGGGTTCAGAGCATCTCTATACCAGGGTTTCTGTACCACACCTCCAAGACTGCAGTGTTACCGACGGGTGGGGAGGAGGGGGAAGAGAGAGAAAATGTAGAGAGAAACACTGTTACCGGAGCTGGCATTTTAATATTGAAAGGTTGTGAAATCTAATAAGAGCTACAAGGGAGGTTGATGTATTTTTTCCTCATGCTACGATGAAATTGGGATTCAATAAGTAAATGTGACAGAATATGCAATTTCCCATAGATTTCATGCAGCAGGGCGCTTCCTGCGTAATAACCTTAAACCGGTATTTTTTTCCTTACCCCAGCTAAGATCTCTTGCCTCCATCTTATCTGAACAATAGTTCATCCCCATAAAGTGCAGCCTGCCACTTTAGCTGCACCTTATCATTGCCTGATGGTACACGGCGAACAAAAGTAAATATTTTTTTCCCCCTTTTTTTCTCACAAATGACATCTTCCTGCTTCCTCCTGTAAGAAGTAAGCCTGGGCTGTGAATGCATGGGGAAGAGTAATTCTTAATTGGCTTAGGTCTCTTTTACGGTGCTCAGGTGTAAAGGGCCTTTGAAATGTGTTTCATTAAGATCTTTTGGAGATGCCTTTTGCTTTCGAGGCTATATTGACCATTGTAGAGATGATGGGAAAACTGCAGCAAACCTGCTCCCGTTCCCTGGGAAGAACCCCTCACCTAGATGTATTTTTCTAAGTGGTACCATGTGTTGGACATAGGCTTATGACCTTGACCCACACGGTCTAACTTCAGAGTTGGATTTAATTTTGAGGTTGGCCTTGCTTTGAATGGGGGGGTTGGACCAGATGACCTTCAGCATTCACTTGCCACCTCAATTATTTTATGGCTTTGTGCGTAGTTATGCTTTAAAACCCTTGGTGTGAAGGGTGAACTGGAGGTGTGCAGAGATAAAGGGCACAGGGACATAATCACAAGTGCTCGAATGCCTGCATTTTCACCCATTACTGCCTGTCAGCAGTAATGGCCTGTCGCTGTAACCCTCCCCTTCCCCAATTTTGCAGAGTGAGCTTCTCCCACGAGCTGTTCATGTGCCCTTAACTCCCCATTCGCTGCAAAAAAAAAAAAGCTCTTGCTTAACCTACTAACTGAGCTTTATTTCTACATGCGCCCCTGCCAGGACCTGAAACATGTTATCTTAGATTGCTGCCCATTCCTAATCATCTGAAGCAGCAAAGTTAAAAAGGATTATTAATCACTAAACAATCTTGCTTTAAGCAAACATGTTTTACTTTGCAGCTGAGGGGAGGTAGGAGCACGCAGGCAAGGCGGTCCCAGCAGTCCAGGTTAACTTCTTGAGCTGCCCAACACTTTGATCGCTTGGCATGGTGAAAGCACCCTTCCTGCTGCCAACCCCAGGAGGCCCTGATTGCCAGCTGAGACAGCACATCCAGAACCGAGAGATACCCAGAGCAGCTAAAAACTACCTCCTTCCGTCTCTGCTCCAGGTACAGCGCCAGCGTAGCAGGGAATTAAATCCCTATCACTACCAGGTTTGAAAAGGCAGTCATAAAATGTGCATAATGACACCCTCCCTCCTTCCTCGCCATCAAAAGACTCGCTCTTTGTTATTGCAGGCAGTTTGATTTTGTCTTATCTCTTTCAAGCTGAGTATATGATGATTTTATTGGTGCGCAGTGTTATTCTGCATGCCCTTGGGAGGCAGAGGTTTAGACGACGGCGCTGGTGAGACAGGTGAATAGTGTTTTTCAGCTGTCCTCCAGCCACGCTCAATTAAAAAAGAAAAGCCACAAAACAAATTAGCTGACATGCAGCACAAAAGGAAACCCTGCATAATTAAAACAATTGGTAACACCGTCCAACATGAGAAGGGTCAGACTTGGATCTGGCACCGCAAGCAACGGTGTCTCCCTCCTGCTAAGGCTTGGCTTGAATTTCAGCTCAGGATTTGAGTGTCTAAATCTAACGGCCCATCTGATTCAATGGAACTTACTGTCATTGTCAGCTCAGGATTTGAGTGTCTAAATCTAATGGCCCATCTGATTCAATGGAACTTATTGTCATTTCCAGTTAACTTGAGTTGATATCAAGGTAACAGCTTATGAGCAGTGTCTGTGTGGTCCTGATCACTGGTATTGATTTCAATAAGGTATGGGCTGGATCCTTGACACTCTAATTCTGAAATCAATGGAGCTGGGACGATTCACTCTGCCTGAACGCCAGGGAAATCAGGTACATGCCTTTAACAATAAACCAGCCATTTAAATTATTTGTGCAGTTCTTTAAGGAGCCCTGGCAGGCAAAGTAGAGATCCTGCAGATGTAGATAGTATGCTAGCTGAAAATTCAGACGTCTTGAGCAGAGGGATGAAAGGAAGGGAATTTACTGATTCTCACCCAAAGCACTCTCCGAAGCACTGTTTACTGAAGGGCAGTGAGAGAGAGATAGGCAATCCCATCCTGGGGGATGTGAGCACTCAGGTAGGACAGCACTCCCATTCATTTGGGATGGAGGTATTAAGCATAGGGACAAAGTGGCTTTGAGTTGTGAGTCCTGCGTGATTATTCACAGTGTATTGGACCTAACATTGGTAATGGCTCCTGTTCCCGGCATCCCATCGGCAGGCCCAACTTCCCCACAGTGCAGCAAATAAAGCAAAGCAGAGCAGAAGACATTAAGGAGAGGGGAGAGCAGGTAAGGAAGGAGCTGGAGATCCACCTGCTATTCCTGGTGGAGTGCTTCAGAGCAGTGCACGCTGCAGCTGTGAAGACAATGCATGACTCCTAATCAAAGCAGAGCCCTGGATGAGTAGCACTGAAGAAGGATTCTCTCCTTAAAGACTAAAAATGCTCTTTTCCCTTTCATCTGACTCAGGAGAAAGCGTGATGCCTCCCAACGTGAGTCTGAGAGCGTGCTCCGTGGACAGGATGAAAGTAAACCTAGCTGCGGTGTGATGCCTGGTGTAGGGCTGGTACTTGTTACCAGAGCAAAAGCTCTTCTGGAGGACACCTAGCCAGCGCTCCCCAGAAAATAATGACCCTTTAGTGAGGGTTGCAGCACAATAAAGAGAAAAACCTCCTGCACTGAGGCCTCTGAGATGTTTCTTTTCTGAGACCCCAGCAGACAGCGATGGTTACACACTGAGGAAATACCTTGCTACAATCAAAACCACTCCCTTGTACCCTCTAAAGAGGCAAGTGTTAGCTCAGAGGTCACTCTTAGTGCTTTTTTCCCACATTTTTAAGAGGATGGACAGAAGACTGGTACACTGATTGCTGCAAGTCTTGCATGCACTAGAAAAGGTCAACCTCCAGCAAGCCCATTGGCCTCAACCAACACCTCCAACCTCATTCCTCCTTGCATTTAAGCACTGGCTGTTTCTTGCAAGCAGGGAATCCCCATACAAATCCTGTAGGCAGTGATGCTCCTTGATCCTGCCTAATTCCTCCTGGGCTTGCTGAGTACCAGACGTGAGCACATCCCAGTTCCTCAAAGGGGATGCTGTAAATGTTGTCACCTACTGGTACCCCACCACAGCTCTCCTTGTCATAAGACTCATTTTACCCTGCCACTCTTCCTCAATGTCAAGATTTTTATTAGATTAATTTGGGAGCCGAATTCCAAAATAAAGGACATCAGACTTTTCACTGGTTAGGGTGGTATATTCTGGTAATCACAAGGCTTCCTCAAAGTTTGGTCCATCGCTCTGAGCTCTGGACATGGGTTTCCTCAGATGGAGATCTCACTGCCGTGCCTGTGCCAGTGCTGTAGCCTAATAAATATGGCTGGATTTCCCCACTGTTTGCTTCTTTCCTCTGTCTCTCTAGGAAACTTGAAATAACTCAGGCGATGTGGCCCCCATTGGTGCTGAGGCCGTTGTTGATTTATGCAGGTGGGAGATAATAATTGTTTTTAAGGTAATGGCAATAGTCCAACAGCAGTGAGCATATGGGAATGACAGACGGTCATGCTCCATATTTATTCTCTCTCGGTGGCTTCCAGATCATCTCACCTCCATTTGGGAAGCGAAAGAAGTGGTTGTTTTTTCCTTTCTCTTCATGCTCGGAATGGCACCTGGCATGTGAATAATCCATCTGTCCGTCATTCAGCATCCACCGAGGGAAGAGATTCTGCAGCAGGGACTTCAACTGCAGTTTGGAGGAAAACGTAGAGGCGGTATCGTGGGTTATGGTTCTCTCCTGCCTTCCCAGCCGCATGGAGTACTTGGGAATGCAAGTGTAGAAGAAGGCTTGGAGGGAGAAGGAAGAATAAATTCATGATCGCCTGAGTGTGCCCAGATCGCTGGATCATCTTTCCCCTGAGTCTGCTCTGCAGAAAAGTTTACTGAGCTTTCTACCTGTGATCTACAGCTGAACACAAGCGCAGTACTGCAATCTCTCTCTTTCTCTCCGTGATTGAATGTGGCTCCTTTATAAACTCCCAGTTTGTTTCTCTGTCCCTGTGCTTGTTCTGATAAATGTTCTCCTTTGCTGAGGAACCTAAAATACTTAGTCCTTTCTATTTCCAACCCCCTTGAAGGTTTACGCGTTGTTTGCAAACAGAATTTCCCCTGCCGCTGCCGAAGTGGTATCTTTTTCCCAAAGCATCAGACAAGGTGATGCTCCGGGAGAGGTGGGGCAACACAGCTAACCACCTTGCCTAGCTCTGTCTGTTCCCTATGGATATGGGAAGTGACACATTTCCACTAGGTAATTACATGTTGTCATTTCACTGCGTGCCACGCGATGCTTTATGGGAAACTCTGAAGTCCCTTGAAACATATTTGAGAGAACTAAGCTGAGGTGATAGCTGTGAAGGCAGATTATTCCCCTGTAAGCTGGGGGTAGCCTTCAGAACTGTTACTCGGGCAACCCATGAAGGTCCCTCAAAAGATGTAATTTAGGAAAACAGAGCTAGAAGCAAAACCCCTTTGTATTTAAAATGAAACCTGATCCAAAAGTTAGACCCTAAACCCCGTATTTCATGGCACACGATGCAAATCCAGGTGTTGGCCATGATTCCCAAGTGGTCCAGGCTGTGCCTGGCTCCAGATGTTCATACTCACATCCAAGGCTGAGGTTTCTTACCAGATCCCCCCACTTCCCTCCAAATTCCCCAGCGAGAGGAAACAAAAAGTGGAGGTGAATGGCTGCTCTTTAGAGGAGGAGCAGGAGATGAACAGCAGGAAAGCTGAAGCATTTGCGATGAAACCTGCAGCTTTCACACACGCTCCTGTGAATCCCACGCAGCTGTTCTGGGTGACAGCGTCCATGTCCCTTGTCGTTTGCCATTCGGGAACATTCCCACAAAAGGATGCTTGTTCACACTAGCGTTCAAGGAATGCCCATTTTTCCAGTAAACATCCACATATGCGTAAGAACAAGGGTAGCAGTGTGAAAAAAAAATGATGATCCTCTGTTTCTCCTTTGCTTCCCATCTTTCATCTCCCCTCTCTGAACTTTCAGCCACCCATTTGGCAGCAAAAGCACTTGCCACCACCAGCCCTGGGGTGGGGAACAGCAAGGAACTTTTTGGAAACAGCCCACTGGTTTGAAGCTGTTTATCCAAACTAGCCAGAAAATAGTTATGAATAACAATAAGCATTCACGAAGATCAGAATCCGTTCAGGGACAGATGAAAAGAGCTACGTTCATCCCTCTGCAATGAATAATTCAACCCTCCTGAACTTGGAAAATAGGCTATATTTAGTGTGCTTTACAGAGGAGGAGGAGGATGAAGATCAGAGGCACTGAGGAGTTTGTAGATGCCACGAGGATGGTTCAGGTAGCCAAGATAAAGGCAATTGGGAGATGTATTGGAGGGGTGTTAAATGCATGACCTCAATGTTCTCAGGATGCAGTTGGCCCATTCCAGCATAAGCAAGTATAATAAAGTAGAAAGCCCCAGCTAAAGTAATCTGAACTGGCTTGCACATGGCAAATCAGAGGGAAAAGGTTTTGGAACTGGAGTTATTGTGCTGCAATCAGTCCAATAAAGATTGTGCCAGAGAAGACAAGGGAAATTTTTTTCTGGCTTTTAAGTTGAGAGGAAAACACAGATCTACAAAAGACACGTAAGACAGGTTTTTGAAGACAGAAAACAGTATGTTTTCAGTAGCGCTGTTGCTCACATCTTTAAGCATAGAATCTCAGCAGTCCCTTTTTTCATTAAATGGGCGAGCATTATTTCTAGTGGTGACAGCTTCAGATTCCCTAATTTTCTTTTGGACCTAGAATTCCCTTCTCTGCCCAAGCTCAATGCTGTTTCACAACGCCAGACTCATCATCTCAATTCTCCTGAGCTTTGACAGATGGAATTAGGATATAGCAGTACTGCAGCAAGACTGCAGATGGTGAGTTTCAAACCACTGACTTCAGCACCAAAATGCTTGTAATTCCTGTTTTAAATGGAGCAGGCTTCCCTAGGGAAAGTGCCAGGCTCTCCAGTGTTGCAATGAGCTGCTAGAGGGAGACACATTCTAACAGCCCAGCCCAATGCTAACAAAAAGCATTAGGAGCAACTTACCCTTTCTGTTGGATTAAAGCCACGACAGGGGAGAAAATGGCATGAGGTTTCTTCATCTGCAAATTTCACTGAACTGCACCCAAACTGTTGGCTGTTTCCAGAGGCAGAAATACCCTTATATGTGTTTTTGCAGAAAATAGAGGTGTCATAAATTTCCTCACTGACAGCCAGGTAGGAATATTAGCAATAATAACACTAATAGCAAAATAAAAGTAGCAATTGTAGCAGGAATAATAATGCAATAGGTTGCCCTCAAACTAGAGTCTTTGTTCAGGGAACTGATCCAGATTGCAGGGGGAAGGGATAGGACTTTTTCTTTAAGCTGGATTCGTTATTGATCAAACTCACTGCAGCTGCATGAATGTTTATCCTGACATAAGAAAGGGGCCAGGTCACTAGTGGGAGCATTCTGCGAAGGTGGTGAGAACTGTTTCCTTGAGCAGCAGTGTATTATAAACTGAATTGAAACCTATTGTAGTAACGCTTTGTTTAAAAAGACATAAAGATATATAAATTATAAATTATAAAG
>NW_009194491.1:0-16577 GCF_000690835.1 Fulmarus glacialis | reverse complement strand
TTGCAATGAACTCCTCCCCTTGCCCTTGGTCCGGTTGGGACCTATCCACAGACTGCAGTCCCTTAGGGGTGTACCTGCCCCAAGTGGAGCCTTACCTATGAGCCACAGTCTCTCCAGGGGTATACCCACTGTGGCACAGATTTATCCACAGCCACAGTCACTTTGAGGTGCAACGGCTCCAGCATGGCCTTACCCACAGCCACAGTCCCTTCAGAAGTGCACCAGCTCCAACATGGCCTTACCCATGGCTGCAATCTCTCCAGGGGTGTACCTCCCCAGAGGGAGGAGACTGTGGCTTATGCACGGCCACACGCTTTGAGGTGCTCCAGCATGGCCTCATGCACAGCCACTGATGCTTCAAGATGTACCTGCTTGGGCATGGGATGTTAAGGGATGTGTGCAAGAGCTGGGCAAGAATTTCTCTTGATAGATTATTGCATTTTCCAGCAATCAATACCTACAAATTGTGCAAATGCTGTAAACTTCCTGCTGCAAACATGATGCACATACGTACAGCAAATACTATGTATAGATCAGCAATACAAATAGTTGCAGGAAAATTCCATGTAACTTTAGCTTTCTCTCAACAATCAAGACTGGCACTGATAGACAATTTTTTCTTATCTTCCCAAAGCTACTGGTTTTAGTCCAGCAGAGGTACAATCCCTGCATTGAAACAATTGTCCAGAGAGGAAAGTCCATCGATGGAGTTATTCAGAACTTCACTGAATATTAACGTGTGCAACATGGTGTAACTTTGAAGCTGGATCTAACTTTTAAGGCAGCCCTGTTTTGGGTGACAGTGTTGGACAAGGTGACCTTCAGAGATCTCTCTCACCTACCTTATCCTTTATTTCTGTGATTATAGAACTGCATTTTCCCACTGACTCAAGTGGCACTAAGGCCAGCTGAGCATCTGCAAGTTTTAGTCATCAGAACATTCGTTATCCTCTCTCTAAATGCTCAGTCATGTCCTGGTCTTTCTCTAGCAGAACCAGAAATAAGAGATAGTTCTTCTGCCTTTCTCTATGGTGACATGACTCCTGTTCATGAAGAAATGCAGGGATGGCATTCAGTCACTTCATAGAAGCTGAGGAACAAATATAAAAGGGTTATGATCGGTGTCCTAACCACCAGTTTGAGGCACAGTGCAGAAAAAAACAGATGAAGTTTCTGTACATTAATAGCTTTCCCATAAAGACATTTTTAAAAGTTTAATTAGAACTTTTTTTTTGCCCTTTTAGAGTAGTCTGTAAAGAAAAACCTAGTTGAAGATGCCCCTGCTCATTGCAGGGGGGTTGGACTCGATGACCTTTAAAGGTCCCTTCCAACCCAAACTATTCCGTGATTCTATGATTCTATGATTCTATGACTTCTCATGAATCTTAAAGGCACCTGACACATTTATTTCAGCAGTAATATGAGATCACTGTGTAACAAATGACTGAATTTCATTTACACAAGAAACATCGCCATGTAACTAAGTCTATATACATCATATGCCAAAAATTATTCTTTTTTCTTTTTTCTTTTTTTTTCTTTTTTCTTTTTTCTTTTTTCTTTTTCTTTTTTTTTTTTCCTTTTTTTAAGAATCATACTGTTAGACAAAGCACAGTCTGTACGTAATTACCAATATAGTTCCAAGTGAATAAATGCAGGTCTCACTTAGGACCTAATGAGCACATGAGTTTAAGCATATTTGAAGAAAACATCATGTATGGTGTTTCTTACTGAAGTGAAGAAATGTCAAATGCAAACTGAGTTTTCATCCTCCTGATTTAGTGTAGGCATAATCCAAGACAGAGGTCAACTGAGCTTGATTCAGTCCTGGGATGGAGGAAATGCAGATACCTGCAGGCAAGTTTTACAGGAAGAAACAATATTTTTCTCACTTTTGGTCTCATTTATATTCTTTAGAACATCACAGCTATAACAACACTATTATTGTGCCTTCAGGAAGAGTTCTGCTTTATATGCATTCAGTCTTGGGAGGCAGTAGGAGCTAATTGTGTTATTAATCCATGTGTGATTTTCCTAAGACAAGCTGCTTTAAATTTCATTAACTGTTCAATACCAGAGAAAAAGTATTCAGCAGGGTTTCCAGATGTACTGCTACAGTGCATTTCTAAGAGGTAATGAATGGAGTCATGCTCCTAGGGCATCTTGTTGCAGCTTTGGCTTTCCTCAGTAACTTGACATGAACAGAAATAGAGAAAGTTCATTATGTAATTCACCACAAATCACATTTAAGAAAAATTTTAAACCATATTAATGAAATGATCAGAGACAAATCTAGGACATTCTTTAAATCTTTGACTGATATGAAATATTTATCAGACTGAGGCAATTGATTTAAGCCATTAGTAGATCAGTCAGAAGACAACATTGCTGATTTTTCTTTCTATTTGTCATTGGATTTTCCATAAAAGAACATTGAACCTTTCTCCAATTTCCAAACAATTTTGTTATAATATTTTTATTCAAGCTTGTTAGACTGTTGGCTGATGAAACTAAAGTAAAGGTGAAACTTTAAACTACAGTCATTAAAGTCCATCCCATCCTTGTCTGCAGCTTCCACTGTGTATGAAAAGGCAAGTAATTCACACCTCAGTTCTTAAACCTCTGCTGACATGACTGCTGATGTTGAGGCAAACTTCAAGATTAATAACAACCAAGAAAATAAAAAGAAATTAAAAACTGATTTTAACAAAATCATTAGAAAGGTATTAGCAGAAGCAACATGACAGTTACAAATGCAGGACTGCTAAGTATGAGGACAAAGAATTTATCTTCAGTTTTTAAATCTGAGTTTCTAAACTTCTACAATATGATATAGTTTTGCCCAGCAACCCAATGCCAGTGTCATAGTTCAGCAGCATTTGACAATTATAAATTAAGTAGTTTTGGAAATGTCCTATCAGTTTGACGTGAGCAACTTGTGTTTCCTCATGATTCTTTGCAAAGATTTCTGAAGTTATATTGCTGAATTTTAACAATCCAGAAATTGTCCAGAAATTCTATCAAGCACAAAATAATGAGCGACCTTATCTAACAGGAAAAGAATGGGGCAGTTGAAAGACATGATACAGAGGAATACACCTTTTTAATCATTGACTAAGCTTGGCTTGTCACATGATATAGAAATACTTGGCTCACTTTGTTCAATGGTAAAAGCTAAAATCTTAGTATTCACACAAAATAGTTAAGGAAATTCTAGATTTTGTTCCTAACATGCTGTTAGAAAAAGCTATGCCTGTGGCTTGATAATTCTTTCTTTATAAAGCCAATTGAAGAAAATTTAATAAGAGTTGGCCTTCTATGAAGTAGCAAAAAAAAAAAAAAGTCAAAGGGAACTTGCACATAAAACACCGATACTTTATTAAGATATTTAAAGATGAAATTATTTTGACTTTCTGTATTACTACTATAGAACTATATGTTTCATTTTGGAAAAAATATTTCTAACTATGATGCAGAATAACACATTCTTAAAAGCAGAATTTATATGAAAATGGCTGAATTGATGTATTTTCTTACATGTTTCTTCTAACAATAAAATGCCAGTTCAAATTATAAAGTTTAAAAACTGTAATGTGGATTTCAGCTATTCCTTTGAGGATTTCATTTCTGTTTTGAAAAACAAATGGAAAAGAGCTGATAGCTGATATTTTGTGTAAAAATAACATTATTTTTGTACGTTAATGCAGTTTAAAATTTAAAAAATAAAAACAAAAGGTATATTCCTCCCACTTTGGTTGCTGATAATTGAAATGGTACCAAGAATTTCTGAACAATGAAGTAAATAAAAACATTCTCTTTGAGAGCATTGCACATGTTTTGAGTGAATAATCTCTTTTTTAAAAGTATTTTCAGGCACTGTAGAATTATATTTAGATATAGAATTTAATATAGACCTTGCCTAATTCTTCCAATTGTTTCTACAAGCTCCTGCTCACTTTACAGGCAAATCACATGAAATCAGTTAAATCCAAAGGATGGTGTCACGCTGTGTAATACCTACTCTTATTGATTAGCCCTGACCTGAATGTGAATGTGCTAATGCCCCACATTGCTCTCAACTGCTGGTGAATAGCCCTTTTCTGGAAATAGAGATTATTCTTATAATATTCCTATATTTAATTCCAGCAATGACGATTAATTAGTTTAGATTACAGCTTTCAGTTGACACAATCCGAAGGACCTTTTACAAAACCATGCTAAGGCCCTTTCCCCTCTACATGAAAAGATTTATGACATTGCATGATCAAAATGCAACTGCCTACCTTCAAAATATGCTTGCATGTGTGGTCACATGACTGGCCATGCAACCAGCTTTCCTTTGCATTCTCTAGCATGTCTCTCTTCTTCCATCGCCCACTCAGGAGCGCCTTCCTCTTGGAGATGGTGGCTGCATTTTGGCCGAGTGACAGAGCAGGGTATCAGAATAATCAGGTCTTAGAGAAGCAGCAAGAGGGGAGCGTGGCACCAGAGTTCATCACACCCACACCCTGCTCTCATCTCAGAGGCTCTGAGGAAAAAGCAAACAGCAAGGAGTGGTGGACTTGGTACTGTTAGGTTAACTGTTGGATTCGATGATCTTAAGAGTCTTTTCCAACCTAAATGATTCTATGATTCTATGATAGAGCAAGCAGCAGACAATGTGAATAATTGTGAAGGGTAAAATTCCTTCAACTTGCTCATTACTTGCTCAGTATTCCCTCTTGCAATGCAAGACTTACCGCATTATCTGTCTGTAATTTAACTTGGTCTGCAGATCAGCATTTGTATTTTGAGAACAGTCTCCAGGCCAAAGCGTCCATGAGTAAATCTGTTCGTCCTTTTTAACTTGTTGAAGGAACATGAAGACATGGGCTCATATTGGGGCACAATGACACATCACCAATCCTTGAGTAGCAAGGGTTACATCTGATGTTTAGATTGTCAGTTGAAAAGCTGTTAATTTGCTTGGCTAGACCCTGGTAGTGAGCATGTCCATTTTCCTCCGATTTAAACTGGCCCCTGCCCTCAAAATGCACATAGAAATGCTGATCTTCATATGAATAGGAGCTCCATGCCCATAGTTCAACTATTTGTTTTTATACTACCAATAACAGCTCTACCTGACAAGAACCATGTCAAAACAAATTTACTAAGAAAGCATATGAGCATAGCTTAAATAAATAAACAAACTAATTAATTAATTAATTAGCTCCCTTGGTTTACAGCAGAAAATGCTCTGTCTTGCTAGGGATAAAAACAACAAATGCATAGAGCAGAACTCATTAAAGAGAAAAAGAAAAAAAAAAAGGCTTCAGAGGGTTTGTAGTGACCCTAAAATGTATTAATGTGTTTTGGTGTTACTTTAAATCCATTTCACAGTTACCAGTCACAACGATGACACCATCTCTACTCATATTTTACAGCCACCAAACTATAACCGTACACGAGTTCTGAACAGCATTTTCTCCATAAACTTGCAGATTTAGGCCCTCTGATGTGTTCTGATGGTTTTGGTAAATGCTAGGTAGTATTTAGTCCAGTGCCAGACTCTTCATTCTTGGTGTTTCTTGACTTTGTTGTTTTATTTTAACAGAGTTTATGTATAACTGGTATCCTGCTCACAGTGGTTTGCATTTTTAAAGTATCCTCTAACGTATTTGGGACAATTCTGTATACCGTTTCTCAAGAACAAAAAACATTGAGTTTCCAAAACACAGTGTGTTCATGAATTCAGTATCAAGATATTAAACATTCTTCAACATTCAGCATTAACTTGTTGCCTCCAGCTGAACACACAGTACTTCAGCTGAGTCAGAGCACATCTGTTGTCTAATACAAATTTCACTATTTAATATTCCGGTGATCTGGACTGGGTACCAGGAAAACACTGGCAGTGAGCAGCAGCTTGTATGAAGATATAACAGTCAAAATGCTGTTTCAGGAGACAATTATTTCTTTCTGTTTGTTTGCATCAGATTTTAATTAAGAGGCAATTCTAGTTCATAAGGCATTCTATTGTAAGACTGCTGATTTATTAGCCAGACATTCAGTAATGTGATTGAGTGTTCTTGTATACAGTCAATTAACTACAAGTGTGTTGTGCCAGGATGCCTGAAAAATTGAACGCCTATCTATTTCAGCATGCTGCTGGAGTCTCTGGGTGAAAATTTTTCAATGGGTTATGCAGGAAACTGAACTGCAGGGTCAAAATTTTCTATGGTACAACACTTCACAACAGTATTCTAATTTTTTTTCCATAGTGGATTTCTTTTTTTTTCCTACTTCAGCTTTGAAATCTAATGAAAGTGACCAGAAAATGTCTGTTTGCTATGGAATGAGTGGGAAGAAGAAAAAAAAAATCCCCAAATAGAGTAGTCATTCAAAACTTCATTCTTTGTTAGAAATCAATTTACATTGTAAGCAAAGCTGTGAGTATTTGCCTTCAGAAAATGGAAAGACACACTTGATTTTTTTCCTTCCCCACCTGTTACAGCTAGGCTCAGCTCCAGGACTTCTAAGGATCAAATGTTATGTCTCATGGATTCAAGAGAAACTTCAGAAAGAAACTCCCAAGTCTCAGTCACCTTCTTTTCTGAGCAGACATAAATATGGCATTTTCACTATTATCAGTGAAGATAGTTTGTAGCAGCTGGAGTACAGGAGGTGTATTCCCCCAGCAGGCACTCTAGGCTGCAGCAGAAATGGACTTCAAACCCAGCTCCCTGGGCCTTTCATCTCATGCTCACTACTTCAGTGACCACAATCTAGTCAAGAATGAGTCTTTGAAATTACATCCAAACTCTGTGCTTGGCTTAGCAGGCATCCCTCGTTCACTCTAGAAGATGCATAAACACGAGTGAGGTGGTACTGAAGAAAGGTAATGTCGGACGAGATGATTTGGTGAACAGGATATTGTGAGAAAATCCACTGCAGGTGAGAGCTGAGATTCAATAATCCATTTAAATTGTTTGTACTTTTAGGATTAGGGTAACCCATACCTTTACCTTGACTATAGCAAACAGAAGAGAGCAGGACGGCTGGCATGGATCCTACCTCGTTATTCCAACCTCTCTGCCCACTAGTGAGTTGTGCTGATGCCAAATGCAACAATGTCCCTTCTCCTAGATCTCCTATGAAGTCCAGAGAGCAGCAGGGTCACAGACAAGAATTTGACCCTTTAGTTTCCCTGAGGAGCAAAGGCTTTTCAGGACTGAGAAGAGTCTTACTTTCATTCTGCTCAGAAATAAGCACAGCAGAATGGTTTTAATCTGAGCAAGTTTTCTCCTAAAACCTCTGTGCTGCTTCTACTTTCTCTATGAAGAAAAGGTGTAAAGCATTATCTGCACCGGCCAGCCATTTTTACCTGCATGCTGGAGAACCAGCTATTTGATCAGTGTGTCCAGCAATGGACACATCATCAACAATCTAGAAGAGCTCACAGTCCATCCCTCTACATCATCCTGTGACCTAGAGGAAAGATTTTGCTGGGGGAAAGGACTGTTTTGCAGTCCTCTTTAACTCATAAACTTCTGGATCCCCTCATGATTTTCTTGTTACTCTTCTCCTTCTGGGGAATTGACAGTGAGGCAAAGAGACCAGGCCTGCAATGCTTACTGCGGATGGCTCCTATATATAACAAAATTCAGCAAAAAGAGGCCAGTGTTTTGTACAATGATTTAGAGCACCCAGAAAATCATCCTAACCTACTGCTTAAATTTGATTTTGATTACACTGGAACATCAGCCAGTCAGTGTAGCTCTCCAAAATTCAGCATTTTCCTGGAAGCAGCAACATGTTGGTGACTGAACTAAAGTTATGGCTTTACACAGAAGGGAAACATGACATGGAAGTGAGTAAAATGATTATGAAGGTTGTTGTCCTGTCATTGTCCTATCAGACTAGTAGATACAACCAAACTGATAGCTTGGGCCTACCTGTACATCTTGGATTTGGTTTATTCTTATAACAATAAACACACTAATTTCAAAACTTCCATTGCTATGGAATGGGAATTACTCAGTTTGGTTTAGACAGGAGCTCAAAGTTTCTCTTAATTTCTCCTGTCTTTAAACTGGAGAGGGAAGGAATATATTTTCTTTCTCGTAAATACTTTCTCAGACTTAAAAAAATTGTAGTGTAGAGAAAAAGTTAGTGCAAAGATAAGGGAAAAATAATTAACTAAATATTTATGAACCTAATAAAAATTTTTCTTTTCCTTTGCAAATAGTCTTTATTTTAAGCTACAAGGAACCTTTTTCTACCACACCATTACTTTAATTGTCTTTTGTCTGATAGCTGTAATGCAATAATCTTACAAGGAACCTTTTTCTACCACACCATTACTTTAATTGTCTTTCATCTGATAGCTGTAATGCAATAATCCTAGGAATGCAATTCAGGTGCTGAAACATGGGGTACCTAGGGTAATTTAAGTTGCCCTTGCACAACCTGTCTGGTCTCCTGCTGCCACTGCAGAAGGGTGTTGATATCTGTCAATTCTGTGCGATTGTCAGGCCATTACAGTTGACTGTGTGAAGAGAATTAAACCACTAGAATAGACAGTCCTACCATTATCATTTCACTCAGTGGTAACTTCCATTCCCCCATGGGACTAAACTACTCAGATGTTACTGCTAAGAGCAACAGAACTTTAGGCTGAATACACATCAGCTCAAGTTTATTATTTAGAGTTTAATTTTCCAAACTGTTTTGTTGGCTGTAATGTATTGGTGGATTTTTTTCATTCTCTGGATCCTTTACATCATCTTTCCAGTGTGAAGCCTAGGATTCAAGGTTTGTACTGTTAAAACAACAGGTTCTTCATCTAAGGACATGCAGACTAATCAAAAGCATCACCAAGTTCAAGAGAGCCTGGGGCAGAGAACTTTTCCTAGTCTGCCAGTGTTTCCGAAGCACCTATCAACTGACTATTGATCTATGGCTCTATTGAATGCAATCACATTAGAGAGTAATAGCCTTGTGCTGAACGCTGCAGGCAAACATCACAATAAATATCTAATGCTTTTTTTCCTTCTCCATTTCTTCCTCATATACGCAAAGTGGAAAAAAAAATCCCTTCCCTTTTTCTTGTGACACCTCAATTATACAGTCCTATAGATACTACACTTAAAAACACATAGGAGGAATATTCTAGATTTAGTGCAAGTTTAGCTGCCATTCTACCCTATGTTGAAATCCTCCTGCTGATGATATTAAGCTTTTTTCTGTCTCAGAAAATCCTTCAGTCTGACCTGTTAAAGCAGATCCAACAGTCTGCCTCTCGGGTCTGGGTTGTGGATATCCTGGTAGTGATGCCATCCCTCAAAGGGATTGTTTTATAGCTTCATTTGTCCCCCTGTGAGCTATCACCAGGGGTTTTTTTTGTACTGCCTCCAGAGAAATTTCATCAGGAGCATTCACATGTCCCACTGACAGAGCAGTCCCAGCACACTGTGGATTGGCAGAACTGAAGGAAGAGGACTTGAACAGAGTACTGACAATACTGCCAGCATTTCTCATGCTACTGTCATGGACTCACCAGGGCGATGAGGAAGAAAGCAACAGGAAATGAAAAAAAAAAGATGTTCTAAGTATTTTATGAACAGGTGTCTGGCACAAGTGGGGTGTCAGAGACATGTTTCACACAAACTGGAAGACAGACCTGTATTTGCTAGAAAATAATCCAAATACTAGCATACTTTCTGAACATTGAGCCATCAGCCAACAAGCCAGTTCCACATATGAATAGATTAAACTGTAAGAAATTTGATTTCCTGTGGATGGAAGTTAGTATTTTTAAACTGCCCTAAGGTAGGGTCCCGTGAACTTGCTACCTTTGAACATCCTGTGGACTGGAAAAATGCAATTTGGTATATTGGAAGTAATAAAGAGTATTTTCACTCCATAACTTTAGGAATGCCTACTTCAGGAGTTTCCTATAAGCAAAGAGGGAGAGATACGTGTCCTTTCAAGAGGCCCTTCCAGCTAGACCTGATGCTGTCACTTGTACCCTGCCTCATCCTCACCCTCTTCACTCACTATGCAGAGATCCTAAATTGTCTCCTTTGTGTAAGTAGTATCCTAAACAGTGTGCCTCTGGTTTGAGTGTTGCCAATATCTTCCCAAGTAATTAGGCAGGATACTGTCTCTTTCTTGACAAAACTGAGTGTGTATCTCCAGTGATCAAACCTTAATCTGTGTTGATTTTTGCACTACTCTAATAACTTCAGAAGAAAATTACTACTTTATTTGAATTGGCCAAACTACAATGTATTGGTAACATCAGTGAATTCACAGACCATCAGATAAGTGTCTCACCACATTGTCCAAGAAGGAAAACTATTTACTTGCCCTGCTAATAAATTGTCTCCTAGTCACATGCTGTTGTCCTAAACAAGATGGTCAACTAAGTGGAACTTTAGTCCAGTCCAGGACTAGATAATGCTATTGGAAAAATCTTTAGTGGTTTTGATCTCTCAGTCTGCATCTGTGTATTTTATCATTATAACATGCACAAGGAGTTTAATTTTTTCCTTAATAGTGTCATGGTTGTGTTGGAGAAGATATCTTTAATTAAAAATGAAGCAAATTATCCTGCTAATTTTGCTGACTTTTTAAAAGCCTTCTTAAGAAACAGCTACTGACAGTGGAACTCAATGAAACTTCCACTGTTTTTAAAGACTACTTAAAAGCTTTGAATGAAAACTGCGATATAAATGTTAACGATCATACTATGTAATTTATGTGCTTAATAATGCCACAACCCTTTTCTCTCTTCAAGAGACTGTGATAGAACTGAGCCATTTATTGGACTTTGTGACAATTCAAATAGGTACACAGGCAAGTACAATAAAAAGGCATTTTGCAGCTCCTTGTAAATCTATTGCTTGATGGACTGGTAAGATTTGATTTCTGCTCTAAGTTGTTTAATTACTTGGTTCAGATCCTCTGAAGTGAAAAATGGTAGGGTCCAGACTCGCTGCCTTCAGGGTTCACTGATGTTTATTCTCTTGGGTTACATCACACAAGCTCTGAGGCACGTTCTACAGAGGAGAAACTAAATAAAACAACATTTCCATTATTAAACTTCTACTGCTAAGTTAAATAATCGTGCTTAAAAACATCTAGCTTATTCTTATAATCAATGATTCCCTAAAGTAAAGATTTCCTGTTGCAGTATTTCACTAATTAAAGAGGTTTAGTTAAGAAAAAAAGAAAAGGAAAACTGGATCAAATTAAAGAGTTTTAATTGTTGCATGCTAATATTCCACTCTGTCCTACCAACATTCTACACAATCTCAGGGTAAAGATAAATTCTGTTACCATATCCATTTTCCTCACATACTTGAATGTGTCTTCCACAATCATTAACCAACGTTAGAAACAAAGGATGGATGTAAAAATAAATCCTGATCTATCAAATGGAGCTGTCCTACAGCAAAGAAAGGAAGGTCTACAATAGTATATTCTTTGTGTAAGCTGTTATTGCTAATCAATCAAGAAGACTTGTCAAATTAATTGGCAGTGTCAATAAAGTTAGTGCATTAATGCCATCCTTAAACAGGCTTTTTTTTTTTTTTTTAACACAAGAAAGGATGAAAACACCAATCTACTGGCAGATCCTTTCCTACAAAATTGTCAAAGCTGTGCATGAGTTATGTATATTAATTGCTTACACAACTACAGGTAGGGGTGTGTAAGATAACTGGTTGACTGAAACAGCATGTTTTTTGTGATTATTTTGCCAATTATTGATTTATTTTTCTTCAGTCATGGTTGTTATCATTTTCCTTCCTTAATCTTTTTCTGTAAAGAGTGATATTTTAAAAATATAAGAATTTCATTGGCTTCTTCCAATAAATGTGTATTCCAATGTAATTGGAAATGCACTGGCTCAAGTTACTGATTAGAATAATTCTTTTATTATTATTTTGTGTATGCAATTTAAGTCAAAGTGTTAAAAAAAAATGCTACACATAAGTTTTAGTAGTTGCAAAGGTTCAAACCTAACCCTTTTAATCTGAACTCGTAAAGTCAGTACAGCTCCATGCAGGCTCATTATTAAGGTTAGATTGAAGGATGCAAACATAAGACTGTGATATAGAGTCTCTAGTGAAGAGCTTAGATTTCTAGTAAAGTAGTAGAGAACATCATAAGAAAAGCTCTGATCTTGACTGATCTTCCTCTACGAGTTTTATTTTTCCTTGTTTGTTAGAAAAGTTCACTTACATATACCCAAGTGAAATGCAGCTAATATTTGTTAACCTTTGCAGTAATTTAATAATTCATGTTTACGCTATTTCTTCATCATTGTTCATATTCATATTGAAAGGTCATCTATGCAGTACAAATTTCATGTCAAATTAAGCTGACCTTGTTTTTCCTAGAGAGACGAGTAGCGACTGATTGTTCCCTTCAACACCTTAATCCCTGCTGGCCTTGGCAAATTTCCTGTGGTGTGATTATCATCATTAATGTGTCCAGCCACATTTAAGGGTTCTAGATGAGAGAGGATGTCCTGGTTTCAGCAGGGATAAAGTGAATTTTCTTCCTAGTAACTGGTGTAGTGCTGTGTTTTGGATTTAGTGCGAGAATAATGTTGATAATACACTGATGTTTTTACTTGTTGTTAAGTAGTGCTGACATAGTCAAGGACTTTTCAGCTTCTCATGCTCTGCCAGGTGTGCACGAAGCTGGGAGGAAGCATAGCCAGGACAGCTAATCCAACTGGTCAACGGGTATTCCATACCTTATAATGTCATACTCGGTATATAAAGCTGGGGGAAGAAGAGGGAAGGGGAGGATGTTCAGAGTGATGGCGTTTGTCTTCCCAAGTAACCACTACGTGGGATGGAGCCCTGCTTTCCTGGGGATGGCTGAACACCTGCCTGCCGACGGGAACGAGTGAATGAATTCCTTGTTTTGCTTTGCTCACGTGCACGGCTTTTGTTTTACCTATCAAAATGCCTTTATCTCAACCCATGAGTTTTCTCACTTTTACTCTTCTGATTCTCTTCCCCATTCCCACAGTGAGTGGCTGTGTGGCTGGGATTAAACCACGACAGAGAAGTTCAGGTTTCCTGGCATTATTGGGCACTTTTAAGGTGTAAGACAATGCTGAAGTGTTCTTCAAGCAGAAGGAAAAAAACTGGTTAGAAATAGGAAACTTAGGAAGCTGTTGTTTAAGCCCCTATTAAAAGATACAGAAAGTTTATATGCTTATCAGATTAACAGTTTTTGCATCACTGCAACTTCAGGAATGGCATTTTTATTTGACTTTCATGTGAACCTGAGATTCCTTAGTCATCAAACACAGGTGTTATGGAAGAGATAAGCTTGGCTCTGCCCAACGGGTCTGCATATCTGATGTTTCAGCGACCCTGGTGACCTGCTAAAGCACATATAGATTTCAGCTTCTTCTTATCTCTAAGGAGTGAGATGGATTCAGGAGATTTTTCAGACAGAAATATTAAAATAATTTCTTAACTTTCACAGCTGACAGATGGACAGGGAACAGAATGGAGAGTAAATCCTTCTCAGAGGCGAAGAGGCAGAAAGCCCCAGTGGCTAATTAGGCAATGCTGTGAGGGCATAACCTGTAGTCTTACCTCAGATCCTTAACATCCAGCAACTAACTCTAGCATTTGTAACTGAATATAAGACAAGGCAATATTTCTAGGCAACAAAGTTCTTTTTGCCAAACACTGTGCTGTTTGGAAAGTATCTCATTCATTTAATTTATTCCAATACTCATCATTGTGCTACCTGGCCAGTTTGTAAAGCATTATATATCAATGCCTTAATTTCTTCTTGTTTCTAAGAGGTAAAGTGAAATCAGGTCTCTTTTGGTTTGCTTCACAAAATAAGACTTGAAATTAGGAGGGTACTTTTTACCTTTCCAAAGCCCTTTCATAATTGTTTTATCAGATTTATTAACACATAGTGTTAACAAATACAGAATTTCCTGATTCCAGTGTGTATTTAGTATACACACCCATGTGCACCAAATATGTACTCTTAAACTGATTAAATTCACAGAATACCTGTTAGATGTACAAACACCCTCCCTCCTCCAATACTTCTTTGGATATACGCAATCATGAATATACCGTCTCAGTAAGATGGTTGAAACACCTTGTATCATGATGTACTTGGCAAAGAGAAACAAGGCTTAGTCCCCTAGTCAAAATTAATTGAAGCTGCTACCCATGTTTTTCCAGTGCACTGAAGATATAGTCTGAGGCCTATTCCATTCTCAGTGTTGGGGTTTGGAGGGTTTGGGTTTTTTTTTTGTTTTCCATTAAATCTTTCAGGCTTTGTCATTGTTGTCTGAAGTATTGCTAATTCATAAGAGAAAGCCATGCTAGAAGAGATTTACAGAAGGTATCTTGATCAGAAGAACCTGATAGACTTGATACAGTTCCTTCATGACTCTGGACCTGACTTTAGTGCAAAAAAATACTGAGCCCACTACAGGGAATTGACTTAGACTGAAATCAGTGATGCACTAACAAAAGGTAGGAGTCTTGCAGAGAGGAAAAGACCTTGCTGAATCCAGATGGAAGACAATTAGGCAGCCAATATCCTTTAATGTGAAAAGAGAGGGTGACTTACTGCTTCTCTAAGCTGAGAGCACTGAGGGTTATTCCACATACTGCTCTAGGTGTAAAGGCAGGCTTTGAAATCAGGAGAAGAGAGAGAAACTGAAAATTCATATCACTGCAGGCTGGAACAACTTTTCTATACAGAAAAAAAAAAAAAAAAAACAGAATAAAAAGGAGGAAAACAGTTTAAAAAATAAAAAGAAAGAAAGAAAGAAAGAAAGAAAGAAAGAAAAAGAAAGAAAGAGAAAGAAAGAAAGAAAGAAAAAGAAAGAAAGAAAGAAGGAAGGAAGGAAAGAAAAAGTTGTGAAGAAATTGTGATTTTTCTATTTATAACACCTCCAAAGTTTTAACAGACAGAAGCACTCTTCTTCCAGGAATGCATGAACATTTTCTTCTTACGGACGGGACAGTCTGTTTACACAGTCTGCTGTCCTGCTATTCCTAGCAAGAACAAAAATAATGCAAGGAGGTGATGATGTTTATCTTCCACAAACAGATCCTGGGAGCTAACACCAAACTACACTCCAGAAATACCTCTCAGTCCCTCCCAGGATATCAGTCCCTGATGTCAAACTAGACATGGCCACTGGACCAAACTGGTCTTGCCAACAAGTTCCATTCTTGGATTGTTAATTTGTGCACGAAACCAAACATCCATAGTGGAAAATTTTGGGAAACTTCACCCCATGCTTTACTGGAAGTTCAACAAAATAATGGAAAAGTCAATCTCATTTCTACCCCTGAGAGCTTTGCATCCCTCAGGTTTCTATGTTTGAAGCTGTCTACAGCTCTGTGTTAATTCTGAGATTCTTAATCACTTTACACAAAGTGATATCCAGTGCCAGGTGAAAAGTTTGAATTAAATTAAAACTGTGGCCAAGATACTAGGGGGAAACATATTTCAAAGGTTACGTGAGCCATTTTTCTCCAAAACCTACTTGCTATGCAAAAATATAACAAGTTTCCTTAGCAACAAGCATTTCCTTGTCAAAGACTTGCTCTCCCAGAACATATCCATTATGGATTATTTATCCCATTATCTCTATGTAAGTCAGTGCTAACAAAAGGCATTCATTACTGCTCAGTCCCTACATTTGCGTATTGGTTTTTACCTCCTGAAGATGTGAACAATAACACACTTAATGGAGGCTAGCGTAAGCTTTTATTACTGCAGTTAAGCTGGCATGTCTAAACAGAAATGAAAATGCTAGAATTCTCTTTAAAGTACTAATGAATCTTTTCCAGAACTTCTATTGAGACTATATTTTTTTTGCTAGTGTCCCCATAAAATACTGGATTCAATTAGTATTCTGTTATTCTTTCTAACCATTTGAAAGCATTTCACATTATTACTTTATCTGAAAGAGTTATTTATTTCACATTAGAGATAAACAGTGGTTTTACATTGCTAACAATACCTAACAGATGTTGATGCTCAGCCAAATTATTTTATAGCCTTGAAAATTAAATATATTCATTCACTGTCTATGCTTTTTCCACTATGAAAGGAGCCCCATTAATAAATCCCTGCAGAGAATTTTTCCTCAACAAAGCAGGTGTCTGGCTGGGAACCTGGAAAGGCTGCCTGTGGGGGTATTCAGAGAAAGCAGGCTTGATTTCTTTTCCTGGTGACTGGGGTGTGACGTGGGTCCTGCTCCCCTGCGTGCTGATCAGCTGTTTGCACCTCTGCACACACATGACAAGCGCAGCGAGGTACAACTGCACGCCTCTGTGCTCCTGCTTTACGGTCTCATCCTGCTCCCACACAACAGTTAAAGCACTTCCAGAAACCAATAGTTGAGTTTATAGTTCTGAGGACCAGGAAAAAGCCATTTGCTGTGGCTTAATCTTCGGATCACACTATATACAGACCAAAATAAAAGCTTCAACCACTTGGTTAGATGTTATTGGAATGGTTAAAAAGGTGTAGTGATTTTATAGATGTGGAAAAGAAATTCCGTGTTTGTCTGATAC
>NW_009194490.1:0-55162 GCF_000690835.1 Fulmarus glacialis | reverse complement strand
CAGTCACCCAGGAATCTTGGAAGTTATCATGGACTGGCCAGAAAGCAAAGATTTTGGAGTATCACCAGAAAAGGAGGTGATGCGTGCGGAAGAGGCCCCACTGTATAATAAAGCACCAGAAAATGAGAAGCAATATGCCCTGTTCACTGATGGGTCCTGTCGTCTTGTGGGGAAGCATCGGAGGTGGAAAGCTGCTGTATGGAGTCCTATACGCCAGGTCGCAGAAACCGCTGAAGGAGGAGGGGTTGGAGTCAGTTTGCAGAAGTGAAGGCCATCCAGCTGGCTTTAGATATTGCTGAATGAGAAAAGTGGTCAGTGTTCTTTCTCTGTACTGACTCATGGATGGTGGCAAATGCCCTGTGGGGGTGGTTGCAGCAGTGGAAGCAAAACAACTGGCAGTGCAGAGGTAAACCCATCTGGGCTGCCGCATTGTGGCAAGATACTGCTGCCTGGGTAGAGAACCTGGTTGTAAAAGTACATCATGTAGATGCCCACGTACCTAAGAGTCGGGCCACTGAAGAACATCAAAATAACCAGCAGGTGGATCAAGCTGCTAAGATTTAAGTGGCTCAGGTGGATCTGGACTGGCAACAAAAGGGTGAATTATTTACACCTTGGTGGGCCCATGACACCTGAGGCCATCAAGGGAGAGATGCAACATACAGATAGGCTCGTGATCGAGGGGTGGACTTGACCATGGACACTTTTGCACAGATTATCCATGAATGTGAAACATAAACTGCAATCAAGCAAGCCAAGTGGTTAAAACCTCTCTGGTATGGAGGACGATGGTTGAAATATAAATGTGGGGAGGCCTGGCAGATTGATTATATCACACTCCCACAAACCCGCCAAGGCAAGCGCCATGTGCTTACAATGGTGAAGCAACCACCAGATGGCTGGAAATGTATCCCGTGCCCCATGCCACTGCCCGGAACACTATCCTGCGTCTTGAAAAGCAAGTCCTATGGCGACATGGCACCCCAGAAAGAATTGAGTCAGACGACAGGACTAATTTCTAAAACATCCTCATAGACACCTGGCCAAAGAGCACGGCATTGAGTGGGTGTACCACATCCCCTATCGTGCACCAGCCTCTGGGGAAATCGAACACTACAATGGACTGTTAAAGACTACACTGAGAGCAATGGGTGGTGGGACATTCAAGCATTGGGATACACATTTAGCAAAAGCCACCTGGTTAGTCAATACTAGGGGATCTGCCAATCGAGTTGGCCCTGCCCAATCAAAAGTTTTACGTACTGTAGAAGGGGATAAAGTCCCTGTAGTGCACATAAAAAACAAAACAAAACAAAACAAACCACTGTCTAGGGTTATTCCTGCTTCAGGCAAAGGTAAACTCATTCGTGGGATTGCTTTTGCTGAAGGACCTGGGTGCACTTAGTGGGTGATGTGGGAGGATGGAGAAGTCCGATGTGTAGCTCAAGGGGATTTGATTTTGGGTGAGAATAGCCAATGAACTGAATTGTATTGTGTTAATTGCTATATGATACTGTATGTCATCACTTCTATGGTTGCTATATGCCACATCAACAGTATTACAGTAAGAATTACCCAGATTAATGAAGAATGAACTTTGATGAAACTGAGCAAAGTGCAGTGGTGATGGAAACCAGAACTGGCTTCAGCATGCAACAATCCAACACCACACACCATCTCTCCTACCCTGAAAGACTGTTATGACAGATGGAGCCCAAAGTCATGAACTAAATGAACTCAACGGACATTTTAGAGGGATGGCTCATCGACTAAGGGAATGATATCTGTGTGCATGTATCAACAGACAGGGAAAGTGGTGGTGATTAATTGGGATGTACTGGAATGTATAGGACCTGGGCATGACGTAGGTGGTATAGAATAAGGGGTGGATACAATTTTTATAGCTATCCAGTGGTTCTCTAAATCTCTAATCCTGCAAATATTTTGTACATGTTTAACCTCATATAAGGCATATAAGGAACTGATTTTAATAGCTTGAAGATAAGTGAGTTTGTAAACATTTTTACATTTTTTTTCCATGGGGATTTTAATGGAAAAGTAGGAAAGACTTCAGTAAAAAAAATGGCTTATTGAAGCAGATGAAGAATCATGGTTTCATCACACTGAGATCCTGTAAGAGTCAAGTGCTGCACATCGGACTTTTCATTCAAGGTATGCCTTGAAGACTTAGGGATGACTTTGAAATCTCTTTATTCTCTTTGGCAGTGGCTGTTCTTGAAACTTTCACTTAATGTACCTTACTAAAGGTGTGCCTTACTACTGGTGTGCCTTACTCATCTCTTTATATTTATGATGCCTTACAGAGGTTAGTTACACAAGATAATGTACCATGTGCAAGTTAGTAGCCAGTTAGAGGTGGATTCTCTGCATTACATATCCTAACCACCTTGTTTTACTCTTGCAGGATTTTCTTTTGCTTTTTTTTTAACATACGCATAAACATAAATCCCCTATTTTCATATCTATACGTGTTGAATCGAGAGGGAATGGTCCCCTTTTATTGCTTGAATTTATTATTGGTTGCAGTCATTTAGCTTTGGATTTACCCAGGTTTGTGGCAATGGTTCAATCTTGAAGAAGACATATGGAGAGGTCAGCAAGATGTCAGAGAATTACATTTTTCTTTGTTAGGTTTCCTGGGTATTAAATAGAAAATTAGTGCCAGGCATCTAGATTTCATTTTGCTGCTTTGTGTCAAGAAAAGGAATTTGGAACAAAATTATTAACAACAAATTATTGTGCTGGCCTGTCCTTTTGCAGTCTTAGGACCCTAGTGATTCTCTTGAATGTCAAGCCATAAAGGAAAAAGAGAGACAACATGTAGGGCCATTGTCTGTCTGTATTAAAGTGGGAATTCTACCACGACTGTTGTTGGAGTGAGTGGATAAAGTGCAATGTAAATAACTGTACTCTTTAGGACAGAATCTAAATAACAGTGTTAGCCATCAGTGGAGTTGCCTGTGAATCAAGAAAATAAAAGGAGTGAGGAGAGTACCCCTTTCTGTACACTCCCTTAGCCACGTATGGCAAATATTTTGCTTTTTATAGTCTGCGCAGCTTAAAAACTTGAAATTTCCAGCATGGAGACTGAAAGAAGCACAGCTGGCTAGTCTGGGGATGAGATGGGATCTCCTGCTGCAGGTCTGGCTTGGGGAGTGGCTTAAAGTAGGGGTGAATATGTAACTGCCTGTGCTGGTTTTGGCTGGGATAGAGTTAATTTTCTTCCTAGTAGCTAGTATGGGGCTATGTTTTGGATTTGTGCTGAAAACAGTGTTGATAGCACAGGGATGTTTTAGTCACTGCTGAGCAGTGCTTACACAGAGTCAAGGCTTTTGCTGCTTCTCACCCCACCCCACCAGCGAGGAGACTGGGGGGGCACAAGAAGCTGGGAGGGGATACAGCTGGGACAGCTGACCCCAACTGACCAAAGGGATGTTCCATACCATATGACGTCATGCTCAGCATATAAAGCTGGGGGAAGCAGCAGGAAGCGGGGGACTTTCAGAGTGATGGCGTTTGTTTTCCCAAGTAACCGTTACGCGTGATGGAGCCCTGCTTTCCTGGAGATGGCTGAACACCTGCCTTTCTTTCTTTTTTTCATTCTTTCTTTCTTTCTTTCTTTTTCTCTTTTCTTTCCCTCCCTACTACACTGTCTTTATCTCAACCCATGAGTTTTCTCACTTTCACCCTTCCAATTCTCTCCCCCGTCCCATTGTTGGGGGAATGAGCGAGTGGCTGTGTGGGGCTTAGTTTCTGGTGGGGGTTAAAGCACGACATGGCCTATAGTTAATTCTCTACTTCTGGCACAGCTTGGTAACAGTCACTTTCCTCAAAAGATGGATGGAAACCTTTGCTTTGCGTCCACTTAGTAATGATGAGATGGGTTATCTGAGGCTACTGAGCCATGGGGCTGGCTTGGGCATAGAGCTGGAGAAGTGTCCCAGCACTGACCAGCAGCCTGGATTCCACAGAAATACTCAATTTACTTTCACAACCCTTTTTCAGGGCCAAATTTATTTTAAAGTGCTGCTTCAGGGGAATGCCCTTACTTTACCTTAACAACACTTGAATTCAGATGTGAGTCCTTATTTTAAAATACTATTTAGACTGGAGAATAAAAGGTTTTTGAGGCCTGTTTTTATTCTTCCATCTTCACTTAATTAGTCATTATGGTCTTCATTTTGCTAAGTCCTTATGCAAACTGTGCAAAGAGAAAAAAGAAGTAAAGTAATTTGAAGCTTTCAAAACAATTCTGTGTAAGGATTTTGTTGGTGCCTTGAAAAGATAAAATAATTTCTTCTTGCTTTCTCGACGAGCTTTTCAAAAATATGTTCTCCATTTGTTCCAGTACTTCAAGTTTTTCCCTAGAGAAAGTTTCCACTGATTTAAGTAGCAATTTTGCTTGAGAAGAGAAGGTAGTTGCAATTCTTTATTTCATTACTTTTAGTGATTATAGTGGTTTGAAATCTTGTTCTTTTTTGCAGTTCCTGTGATATTCATTGGTTGCTACCTTCTGTAACTCCTTCAGAGACTCTTGTTCCTCGCTTGTGTAGGTTTTGTGACCACATTATTATTTTTATTCTTTGAGAGAGCTACTACTTTAATCTATCTTTACTGCTGTCTAGACTTCCAGTCTGTGGCAATAAATATCTTCTGTCAATATTCCATGTACAGTCTGATATTTCACTTTAACCTGCTTCTGACTTAATTTTAGGCTGTTATTATTACATTATGCAAGATAAACTAGCTATATAAGTGAAGTTCTCAACTGATGAAAGCTAGCATAATTTCTGAGGCTTTCTTAATAACAGTCTTTGATTGAAAGTATCCTGCAAGAAAAGATTGTGCAGGATTCCAACAAAGTGATGTTCTGTAAGGCCAGCTACTTAAAAACAGTTTGCAAGTGCTATCTGAATTACTGACTTGCCTCTTCTGAGTATGTATAGTGCATCCTGCTACTGCTGATACTGAAAATGTACTTTAGTACAGCGCCAAACAGCTAATAAAAAACCAAGAAGCCTAGATGTAGTTCTTTCTCTTGACTAAAGGGAATTGAATCAACAGCTTCCCAGGAAAAAAACTTCTAAGAAAGTTAGATATTCTATAAAGATGAGCTACTTCTTGGAAAAAAAAATTGATATTCATGTAGCAAAGAAGCATAAATTATAGTTTAGTAGTTAAGGTACCACCTGGTAGTGGGAGACATGGGCACAGGCCACTGCTGCTAAAAATTCCTCTACTACCTTCAATTTAGAAGTTTCTCTCTGAAACTCTCCACTGTTAATAAACCCATGTCACTATTTAACTTTCCAGCCCTATCAGGAATTTCCCAGATTCTTTGAATTGCCATAGTTTTGTAAGATTCACAGTTATTTATGGTTTGGGGTTGAAAGTTATGAATAGTTTTCTTCAGAGTGTGTGTGGGAAGAAACCCTAGCTAAGATGTGTCAAAATGTTTCAGTATTTATTGGTTTTGAAATGACATACTATTTGAAAAATTGCAAAGCTTAATAGTGACTTAAACACAAGAAAAAGAAACACTTTGAACAGAATTAAATGTTTTGATTAACCTCAAAATAATTTGTTTTTATCATCAGACTGATTCTGAAAAGTAGCTTTTTTTCTCTTTGCTTTAGCCAGTGAACCAAAAAATCAGTTATTTTCATAACTTTGGGTTTTTTATAATATTGCTAAATTTGAAACCTTGATAATTCTCTATTAGTATAGTGTAAATTTACATACTCAGTTTGATAGTCCTGTGTTGCTAAATAATGATTAGTTTTGTTAAATGTCCATTGCTAGGCATTTCTGCTTAAAAGTCTTGGCTTCTGCTAAATGTATTTCCCTCTGCTGCTATAGAGGAAGGCAGTCCTATTGTGGTTATTTTTCCTAGCAAAATTTCCACAATAATACCACTCATTAAAATAATTCTATGATATAAGGTTGGTGACCTTAAAAAATTACATATAAAGGAATGCTGTGAGGCAGGCATGGTGATAACTGGGCCATATCTAAAGAATGGTATATCCTAGAGTGCATTAAAAACCAGGGAAATTAATATTTTAATAATTTCCTACAAAAATAGATCAAATAGATCTTAATGTCTGAGTTTCTCCTTGTGCAGATACGCAAGGTAATGGCTGATTGCAAATTCAGAGCCATCCCTTGTATATCAAAGTCTTGGAAATAGAATATTGCTCTTTAAATTTAGTTCAATTTAATATAACACATTCTTTAATTACAGCTCATCTCATATGAGGGGAGCTGTTGAGCCTTCTGGTTATGTATTCCCTGTCCTTTTTACCTAAGGTGTCCTCAATAATGTTGAAAAATTTTAAATGTTAAATAATGTATTAATGACAGATACAATCAAATGAGATGAAGTTATTTCCAGCACTTTGTTGTACTTGTATTTCAGTAGCATAGAAAAGAAAATCAAACCCTCGCAGCTGAATCTACTTCACACCAAGTATGAGATTTATTTCTAGGTATTGTACCTCTATTTATTTCAATGATGTTTTGCAATGACCTTGATTGCATGGACTGTTTTTTTGATTTGTGCTTGGTAGGATGAAGCACGAATATATTACATATAAAGGAAATCTATGCGTGTGTGTGTATAGGTGTGTAGATATACATAAAAAATACAAAAGCCTGACTCAAACAGAAATTTGAAAATCTTGTACATTGTCCGAGTTGCAAGCAATGGAAAGTATTAGACAAATCAAAGAAGATGGTTCTGCCATTAAAACATTGGACCAGAAATTAGGAGATCATTAAAATGGAGGGTTATGCTTCTTCTTTCTAATTAATTCTGAGGTTTCCGTAAATTGTAAACTCTCCTAGTCATCTCTTGGTCTGTGCATGTATCTTACCTACCGCAACAGACTGTCTTTCCAAAAAGGAAAGTTAGGCCATTCTCTGAGACCAGCTGGAGCGGCACAAATTGTGTCGTGTTTAATTTGACTTCCTTCTCAAGACAGGGTGGCAGCATCCAAACTGCATATTGGGAGTGGTCCCCAACGTGGGCTGTGGCTGGTCTTGCACTCATGCACTGTCTGGGAAGGTGCTAATTTGTTAAGGTCAAAACTCTGCCAGGGGTAATGCTAGGAATTCAACAGTATGCGTCTTTGTGGGTGAGGGCTTAATCCTCTTCCCTGATCTGTTTTATTTATTGGTATTGAAGCAGTCAGAGAGCTCTGCCAAAATTGAAGTTTCAAAGCACTGTCGTAAGGTGATAAGTATTAATACACCTAAGAAGGCTCTCTGCTTTCATCTTAATATGATGCTGGTCTTTATTTTGTAGTCTAAGTCAGTTTTCCATCAGTTCACAGTAAAAATAATCTTTAGAAAAATAAAGATATCTAATATATTATATTTTTATTATACATAATGATTAAATAATTCTTAGTACCTGTGTTACCATACAGAAGATATTAGAATTTCTTGTATTATTCATCCACTGCATTTTTTTATGGTATGACAATTTTGTGAATAACAAATATGTTGTGCATAGTCAAATTGTTGTGTTAATATCCTTGTGGCTATGGTTTTATTTTAGCTAAGCACTTCTCTTAAAAACAGGCAATATATTATTTTCATAATTAAAATTTACTGTTAAAAACTGGGAAGAAAGCCAACCAAAACCTCTTAATGGCTTTTAATTATATTCTTAACATTAGCGTGTTACCTAGTTGCTTTATTCAGCTGTTACTGTTAGCGCAGAACTGGGGTGGGAGTGGGGGTGGGACAGGAGGCGGGAAGAGAACATATCAGCTTGGAATTGGAATGATTTGCCAAGATCTCAAATCAAAAGG
Organism: Fulmarus glacialis; assembly: GCF_000690835.1. Classification (NCBI taxonomy): domain Eukaryota; kingdom Metazoa; phylum Chordata; class Aves; order Procellariiformes; family Procellariidae; genus Fulmarus; species Fulmarus glacialis. The sequence goes on along the minus strand of NW_009194490.1, from coordinate 47,324 downwards.
GTCTGACATAAGAAAGATCTACGGAAAGAGGAATTCATGGAACAAAAGGAAATACGAGAAGATCAAGCTATGAAATACCAGTGGTGACAAACCTTCCATAAAGGATTTTTTCCATTGTCCACGGCATCAAAAGTGTTAAGGAGGCAGAAGTGCAGAGTCTCTAAAATTTGCACAGAATGAGAAATTTTGAAGAAGAAAAGAGGGGAGAGGACGCAATTCAAGGAGTGCCACAGAAATAATTGTTGAATCATTAATGAACTTGATGGCAAAATGAAGAAGTAGTAGGAAGTTAGGAGAGACCGTAAGAGACCACACTTAGCTTTTGTGGGGAATGCTTTAGACCAGTGATGAGGTATATTTTGACTATGGCTTCAAGGAACCATTATAATTAGAAAAAAGAAAGAAAAAGTTATTGCAATATGCAATAATTTAAATATGAATTGTAACCCAAAATAGGCTAAGCACTTCCCTTACTATTTGGAGAAAAGGGAGGGACCGAGGAAGAAATGAGAATGAGGCTTCAGGAATTACTTAGGAAACCTGGCATATGGTATTTCCAATAGTCATGTAGGATATGCTCATTGAAATAATGTCAGGAGTGATGCACTGACAACAGGAAATGAAGATTTGGAACTTCCTTGGTTTGAGAAAGAAAGCAGCTGGTCGAAAACTTTCCATAGAGTCTCCACAGCTTCTGTCCTCGGTCTGTCAGAATCCAGATCTGTAAACTCTTTTTTATTTTATTTTATTTTTTCTAATTGGAATTTCAGGTGGAGATGCCTGGCTACAGGGTATGATTGACACTGAGGGAGTTTCAGTAGACACAAACAAGACGCTTATGAGAAATGCTGATAATTGGCGAACAGTAGAATTATTCAATACAATTTCATTACAAAGACTTTACAACAAATGTAGTCTAATTCCTTGGGAATGCAGAGATTTTGGTTGGAAACTTTAATGCTGGCTTGAATGTCTAATATGCCATGAGAATACTATTTATATTTTAGTATGAACAACTGTATCAAAATGTTTTTAATGAAGCAAGAAGGTGGATTTTTTTTTTTTTTTAAATTATTTCCAAAGTCAGATCACAATTGTTGAAAAGATCTTCTAGGCTTACAAAATAGGGAAATGAATCTGGACCCAGTTTCGAATTACTTAGGGTTTGCTGTGGATAGATCTGAACTCTGTACAGCTCACTAAAGCTGTGTAGTAACTTATAGTTTGATTTGATGTCCTTATCTTGTCATTTCAAATCTCTGACTGCATTGAAAGTTGCACTTCTGAAACGCCAATTTGTGTTACATAACCTACTGCCTAATTTACACTGGGAAACAGAAAATTTGTAAGAACCTTTGAAAAGGAGCAAGACCAGTTTTCATTCACTGGTATGAGGAAAGAAACTCAAATGGTGGCAAATCAGCTGACCGGACCATTTACATCATCATTCACATTGGTCAAAAAAAGCCTTTTGTCAGAGACAAAAGAAAGAAAATCTGTGAGGATAGCAAGAATCATAAGATAAGTCTCTCTTGCTATAGTAGGTATGGATTTTCCCAGACATGGGAAAGTACTGTAGACTATGTGTAAGAGTAGAAGTAGAAAGAGTATGGACTCCATAATGTTTCAGCTGCTCTGAAAAGTATCTGTGTGGAAAGGATGCATGATTCTTCTACTTGCTGTGAGCATTCCCAGTCATGGATGCTTATTTTAGTGAGCAAGTAAGGTTTTTATTCTGTTTAACCTCTATCAGCCTTACAGAACCAACCCCACCCTGGGCTGCGGAACAGCTTCCATAGCGTTGCTCCCCCCTGAAAAGACTAACTCATTGATTTCTGGACCCCGCAGTAATTGCACTGACTTTATATTCTCCCACATGTAGTACTGAGTTATTGTACTGGGGATTTCCACAGATCTCGGAGTTGCACCCAAGATCCAGATAGACCAATAGCTACAGTCTTGTTAAATTCAGTGGGCTCTTGATAAGATTTAGTATTTATACTATTAAATCTTTAATAAGGTGAGGATGCATGGGCTAAAGAACACTGCTGCCTTTCAAGGATGTGAGCTGAGTTGACCCCTGTGTTTCAATTCACTGACCAAAGTGCTGAGAAAATGCAGGCTGAGAGTGATGGGCTAAAAGTAAATGTCCACATGCCTGAGCAAAAGGAAGCCAAGGAGGTGATTTGAGTCATAGGTGCATCTCTGAGTCACAGTGCCTCCCAGGGTGATTGCTGGGACCGTGCTGAAGTTTATGACCTTAAGCAAGCATTATTTTTCCGCGACTCATTGACCCGGTACCTTCAGCAGTTAATATTATTTGGTATTTTGCAGGGTTTCTTTTCAGACAACAACTTCATCTTTGTTGGGAAAAGGTGGGCACTGTGTCATATGACATTAATTTTCAGGCATCAAAGACAGATGTTTCTCTGAAAGTTTTAAATGCTAAAAGAAATATTTGTGTCTTCGAATTAGAGGTGAATACTTCCCTTTGGATAGAGGATGGAAACCTAATGTGGAAGTGAGATGTAATCTGATTTGTACCTAAACAGGCAAATTGTCCAGAGATGAAAAGAATCAACTGCAAAGGTGAGGAAAGAATAAGAAATGCTGAATGATATTGCTAGAAAGCTGAAATATATAATATTTATCGTTACTCTGAGGCCAGTGTTCTCAGTTGTTGAATTCACTCCATGGTTTATATGTAGCTCCATTTGTTAATAAAGCTATGTGTGGACATTAGGGTCCATTCCAGAAACCAGCGCAGTGGCTCCTAAAGATGCCTGCACTGGTAGCTGTTCAGCTGTTAGTGGATTTCATGGAACGTATATTAGCCTAGCGATGAGCATCCCATCATTGTTCTTCTGTTACAGGAGGTGGCATCTGTGCAAAGCAAATGTCTCTGTTATCATCCTTCTCCCAGAGACATTATAAAGTGGTAAAACTACACCTGTTCCATTTCCAGAATATCATTTGCAGGTGGAAGCTGAATCTGTTACTTAAAAGACTTGTTAATATGACCAAAATGTGGCATGTAAAACCCTTATCTTTTGTTGTCTTCATGCCAAGTGTTGAGAAGTAAGTTGCCCAGAAGGACTAAGCTGCTCTGATCAGATGGTAATTCTGCTTGGGGTCTGCAAACCTCTCTGATTTGCTGGCATCCACAGCTTGTGCATAAAATAAAATAGTGACGTCTCATGTTTGGATCAGGCAATTCTCTTTTTTTACAACAGAAAGAGAGCCAACAAGTCCTTGTTGAGATACAACAGTAAACAACTTGGTCATTTTCCGCTGTCCTTACTCATCCTGCAAATGCTGCCCTCCCTGTGGCTGTTAGCAGGGGCAATGTTAATAATACCAGGAGTATATCTGGGATCTGTTACAGGCAAAAAGGAAGGAGTACCCGGTGGTGTGACTGTTTCAGGCAGTGTAACCACAGATAATCAGTCTGAGGAGCTGTCTACCCAGTAAAACAATGGTGTGAGGTAAAAAGGCTTTGTGTACACAAAGTAGTTTCATCTAACACGGCTTACAAAATAAGAGCAGAGATGTGGTAACCCATGTTTTGCCATGTGTCAGTACCAAGGTTATGGATTCAATACTCTTGGAGAGCTTATATTGTCTAAGAGTTGCCAGCGCATGTTGATGTCTGTGGCTACATCTTAGGGATGTGACAGTTAGATTAAGCAATTCTAAGAAAGTCAGCTATGTTTTTCTGAGCAGTGATGAAGCCAATAGAATGGTTTGAATTTTTTTTATACAGTGTATGATCTATTGTGGTTTGTTCCTGTGATTTCACATGGCTTGAATTATATTTCACTGCTGTGTGGGTTTTATGCTAATATTTCGGAATGATTGTGATGCCCATTTTTGCTATAATGTGTGATTGAAGATCCAATGGCTTTTTTCCATAATCATCATAGCACTCTCTCTTATTTCTGCCATTTTGAAATATGCTTAGAACTATGTTAATCACTTAAAGTTTCAAGCAAAGACAGACACTCACTTTCCATGATAAAAGGTACCAGCCAGCAGCTGAATTAAAAGGGTTATGTTTTTGTGATCTGAGGTGTTAGGCCAAAACCCACCTGATCCCTAGTCCTAGACTCACTATAAACACATGACAGGTAGGGACAATGCAATTTTCTACCGCTCTGACCATGGACCAGCTTTGAAATAATAAACCAAACGGTACTCTCCTGCTCCAAACAAACTGAGCTCTGTCTACTCTTGACACCATCGTGGGACTCCAGACACAGCGGGCCGGACAGATAAACACAAAGGGGTTGTTCCTCTCCTTTTATGTATGTTTTACTCAGTGAGAAAGAAACAATTTCTCTGCTGAGACTAATATGAGGAACTGGTGCTGAATCAGTGTTTCAGGTCCACATTATTATTTGCATTTTGGAAGTTTTCTTTGCAGCCACAGGCTTGGGCAATTTTTTTTTTTTAATGCTGTCATTCATGGTACAAAAGTGTCTGGGACATTGTCCCTTTTGCACACAATACCTATTTGCTTCTACTAAAAATGTGTAGTTAATACTCTGATTACCCTAATTCTTAGCAAAGAATAAATGAGAAGATGAATTATTCTTCCTCTTTTGAAAATACAGTCTACCCCCAAACTTTGTTTTAAATGCATATCAATTCTCCTGCTGTATGTCCCGCCTAAATTTCTTTCTGCATCCCGTTTTGTCTCATACCCAGTCCCTTCTGGGAGTAGAAAGAATTGCTTCTTTCATTTGGTCTCTCACTGTGAATTCTTGATTAGTTTAGCATATTCCCTTTTCCAATACATTTTAAGTTTGAGAAAAAGGATTTTAAAAAGCAAAATGATAAGTCTGTATTGCTCTCCATAGCAGCAATACTTTTCTTGGCTCGCATTCACTATTTTTAACTATTTTTTCATATTTAAAGTTCATTTTACTCTGTGGGACAGGGCTACAGAACAGAGTGTTCTCTTATTACGGGCTAAGTAGTAGGTTAGTAATATATTAGAGAGCTATTTACAAAAATAAATTAAAATTAATATGGTTGATAAAATGAAATGATGAATTATTTACCATACAGCAGTATTTGAAAGTTGGCCAAAAAGCATTTTTAAAAAAGGATTTTTATGATAAAAAAAGTGTTATCAAAATAATAACTGCGCACACATAAATATTTGTAGTATATTTACATATATTATAAATACATTTATGTATGGTTGTGTTGTCCATTGCTACTTCACTAATTCCATGTTTGCCACAGGTAGAACAAATGCAATTTCCAGGGCTGATGCAGCCTCATCTGCTTGTGGAATCCTAGTTCTCCTTGTGATACCTGTGCAGCCTACTACTTGACTTCAGGCAGTGGATTTCAGACTTCAGTTCGAATAGTTGTGAAGTTGTAAATGAGATTTATGATCTAACTCAAAAGGAACAATGCTGAAGGGATCAAGGGCACCTCTACTCCTGCATGAGACAATCTTCTTTTCTTGGTCCAGCTGTGCCAATGAAAGAATTCTGACTCTGCATTCTTGATTGGACTTCTCTGCCAGTCGAGCAGGTAATGTAATCGCTCTCTTATCTTATTAAAACAAACATGCCAAGACAATTCTAGTCACTGCTGATTTTGCTTGACACTAATCATGGAGCACCTGGAGGCAAGCTTCTCCCCCATTGCAGAACCCACTGCCCCAATAGGCAGCTGGGGTAGTTATCCCTCATACTGGCCTGGCTGGATCTGAGATAAAGTATAAGCCCACCTTCAGCTTCTTCACTAGGCTGATTCTATAATGCTTTGGTGCAGCCCTGACTATGCTGCCCAGCTCTCTGCGTTTGCACTGCTTTTCTCCTCTGGCAGGATTAGGAGTAGGTGCTGCATGAGCTGGTGCGAGTGAAGAAATTTATGTTCAAAATTTGCTTAGTCCATTTGCGTCGAAGGTATGCCTTTCTGGAAAAAATGGTCTGAGCACTTGGAGAAATATTGCAGGTCCCATAGTCCAGCACTGAATGCTAGGAGACGTCATATCTCCTCAAGTCAAGAAAAAAACCTCAAGCCCATAACAGACCACTGAAATGCCGTTGCTGAAATTGTGTTCGAAAAGATTCTGTAGCAGTTGATATCTTCATTGAAAATATTTTCTCCAAGTGAAATGATGCTATAAGTACAGAATACAGTATGAAATTAATTTTCATTAGCAAGTGTCCTGGCATTTACCTAGCCGTACTCAAAGCTGTTAGAACACGCTACAGAAATGTACTCTGTCCAAAACAGATTAAAAGAATGAATCTGAGGTTGGCTTCTCCTGCTGACAATCCCGCTTATAACACAAAAAGACTGATGCCTTGTCATTTAAAAATACACCAGAAGCTAAGAAAAAGAAGCTTTAACCAATCAGTCTGGGACACATGCATTTTTAAACTAGCAAAGGATTTCTATCCACCTTGGGGTTTTGTTTTGCTTTCCTTCTTGTGCTCAGTGTTATTCATGAAAACAGTTTTAAATCATCTATTCCTGCAGAGCATTCCTGGATGCAGAATAGTGTGAATAGCCAGGAAATCTGTAATTGTTCATCTTGCATAGTCCCTGGATTTAACTCCTTTCGAAGGTTTGCCCAAATTGAAATGTTTGGCTGTGAGTTGGTACTCGTGAGGGAGAAGTCCTCGTAGATTGAGAGTGGCCGGCAGTGCAGTATAATGCTGTAGGCATCCTGCCAGATATACCATACTGGTCCCAATAGTACTGGGAACTGGGAGTCACAGGATCTTGTTAATACAGGTCCTCCTCTGGATCCTCAGCTGTAGATTTATTCTTTTCTGCATGCCGCTATCTTTGCAGGCGTCTCAGGTATATTCAGCTTGGCTGTGTCTAATTCTCTGGCCACTGTAGTAGTCAGCACTGGTTTGCTGCACTTACTTGGGCCAAGGTAGTGCCAGAATTTGGGGACCCAGCCCTGAGGAAGGGCCTGGTGGTGCAGTGCAGCAGCCTCCCTCAGTGGGAGAAGTGGTGCACGCCGAGCTTAGAGCAACCTGAACGCTGTGACACAGCAGTGGAAGAAGATTACCGCAAAAAGCAAAGCTCAGTCCCTTTCTTGTAACAGGAGTGTGTTTGGGGGGAATGCCTGCTGAGTGCTGGAGTAGTCTTTTCATCAGATCAAAAAGAAAAAGCTTAATCAATAACCACCAAGAGTGAGCAAGAGCAAGATGTGCTGACTGGCTGGAGAGGGTGCTGCAGGGCAGCTGCCTTCGTAGTGTGGTTTGCTAGAGTTGAAGATGAAATTTTTTCTATTAAAGGGAAACTTATCTTGCAATTTAGAGACTTTTTTTTATTGCTACTGCATACAGTAATGACTTGCGTGCTTAAACTGAAATTTTAATGAAAAATGAAGCAGAGGATGGACAACAGTATCAGAGTGTTATTTGCAACCTTTAACTGCCAGGGAATGATAATACAGAAGATTGCCCTTTATTATAAATTCTGATTGAATTAGGAAATGTATAGAGAAGCCTCAGGTTTTTAATTAATAATTTTAATTTTAATACACTTTCTAAATGCATTCATTGCCTTTTTTTGTTGCTTTCTTAGTTGCCTTTGTCACCTCGATTACCGAGGAACCAGCTCCAGGCAAACTTCATAAATATCCTTGCAGCAACTTCTCACGACTATTTGGCTTTTATTTGCAGATGTTTAAACAGATGCTGCAGAACAGTCTTATGTAGGGATATATACCTTTACTTACTGTTTCTTTCTAATACTAGCTACTCTTCCCACACAGCACAGTCCTTGTATTATAAAGGGTGATGATGCACTATTGAAATTTTTGTTTGGATTCTGTCCGGCAGCATTTGTATTGTTGCTAAACTACCTGTTTTTCCACTATTCTTCTTTAAAGACACACAACAAGGGCTAATGCTATTTCATGACTTGATTTCACAGTCAAATACTGCCAGTGCTAATCTACTTAGTTTCTGTGCAATTAAGTGACCATACACTGCCTACTCTTGCTAACTGAAAGTCAAGTGACTTTAAAGATTGTCTGAATAAGTCAAGTGGAAATGTGACCTTGTATTGCTTTTTTTCTATACCCACTACTCTACTTTGTTTGTTGAGGTTTTGTTTTAGGTGATCTGGCACCTTCAGATCTATAGTATTAAAGATAAAAAAGAATTACAAACTCCTAAGCATGCTTTCCTTCACACTACTAAGCCATCCATCAAGTTTTTAACGTGTTACTATGTCAAATTTGTTGTTTTTTTGATATAAAAGCAAAGGAATAATTTTGAAATTATTCAGTGATTTTTTTAAAAAAGAAAGATTTAAACTTTCTAAGCAATTTAAAGTGACATCCTTTAAAACATGATATTTTACATAAAATACTAAAATTCTATGTATGAAACACTTCCAGCACCATATGTTTAAATTTTTTTATTTGTCCACTAATTGCTAAAATATAAATAGCTTGTTTATATTCAGTTTTTTCATTTGAATACCCTTCCTTTAAATTCCTTTTAAAAAGAGTATTTATCTTACATTATTTATCATAATGTATGTTTGCAAATTACATACTGAGATATCCATCCAGATACCCTGAAAGGTAGCATAGGTGCTATAGCACAACCCACTAACTTATTCAGTAGTAATTCACTTCTGAGTGGATCCATAGATCACGAGGTGAATAAAGACAGTGAATCAGAAAGGACTGAACCTGCTTTTATGGTTTACATAACAAAAATAATATTTGGTGTTGACAGATGGAATAGGGTGCTCAGGACTCAGTAATAAAGAACAAGAGCACAACGATAAGAGAACATTGAGTGTAGAGGGCATAACTCTGTAATGGACACACGGTGTTTAGAAGAGGAACAACATAACAAACTAATTATGTTTCAGTACAAACAGTGCCTGAACAGGAGATGTGGTCTGAGCCAAGCTCTTGGTACGTGTGCCTCACGCAGCCCAATTTACATCACACTTTTTCAGTGAGTAATTGAGCACCCTGCCATAGAGCTGTTTAGCTCTTTGATCATTTCTGTGTGCAGTTACCATACATATGCAATCCCAGAAACCACACGCTCTATTCAGAAGTGCAGGTAATGAGGTATTTTTGCATTTATTTACATGTAATTAAAAATCCAGTGGCACAGTTTGAAATTTTAGATCAACCCAAAACATTAAAATATTGTTCTGCAAAATAATACAATTGTTTTGCCTCTTTGTCTCTTCTTAAGATACTTTAGCATGTTTCACAGGATTGGAAAATTACTTTTCTGGCCAATCATTAGTTTATCTTCACAAATCGGCATAAAAGCCTTACCTTCTTTGGCCCTTGCAAATTTTTCACCGAGAAACTGCCCAATAAAGCTTCATCGGAAGATTCACCTCAGATCAGTAAGAGCTGCTAACTGTCTTTAAGCTCTTGAGGACCATCGGCCTTTTTTAATAATATCTCATTACATTAACTTCCCTGTCTGTGCCTTTGGTTGAGTTCACTTATACACATGCGCAGCAGCAATTCTTTCCATTTACTATGCATTAACTTCTGTCAGGTAATGGTGTGTTTTGTGTTTTTTTTAAATTTTTTTTTTCCTCTCCTTTGGTATGCCCTATAAGAAATTACTTCAGAAACCAGGGAATTAAAATTGCCAAAATGTGGTTCCTCTGAATGTAATTAAACAATTGAAAGAAAACACATTCCTAACTGACAGTAAGAAAAAATTTCCCCAAACTGCGGGAGCAGGATATATGAGCTACTAGTGGTTTGACATATTTTAACATGCACAGGAAGTTCTTTTCTCAGAAAGAATAAAATTTACTTTGTGATGTCCCTAATAGGAGGTTTCCTTAACCTGAACTTGAAACTGAATGGAAAATAAATTTTGAATTGTTGGTTCAAGTCACCTACTACTTTTTTTAGGTGGCTGAAGATTACACAAAATCACTGGATTCAAATTTTGTCTGCTACTGTGTGTATAATAGAATGTGATATAGCTCTGAAACTACAGTAACTTAATAGATAAATTTAAATTGCAGTATCTGTAAATTTTTTTCTGTGCACTGCGGTGTTTTTATACTCAAAATATGATGTAAAAATAGTCAAGAAAAAATTCAAGGTGTATTAAAGAGAAGAAAAATGACACTCCGGCAAATAATATATAATCTGTCAGATTTCTTCTGAATTGTGCTAGTGGCTTGAATGGGAGAGAATTCAGTCTTCCTCCTATTGCAAAGGGCAAAGCATTGCAAGATCGCCTTTAAATTGAATTGTGAATTGTGACCATGAATTGTGGTCAGAAAGCTTCCTGGCCAAAGTATCAGGCATATATTGGGCATATGTCTCAGTAAGGAGCCATTGAATCATAGCTGAAAGGCTGCAAAGAAATTGGCTGTGTAAATTCTTGCCTCTAGCGATAACTGCGGGTGAGGTCTTTGTAGGAGCACAGAGGGCAGCGCTTGCAGAGAGAGGTCTGGATGAGAGGTCATCCAGGAAGGAATTCCTTGCTGCTGCTCAAACATTAGGTGTTCAGCCTGAGTTTTTCCTCTGTCTCTGTTCATCCACCCACCACGTAGGAGCAGCTGAAGTTTGCCCAGGATGGCTGGCTCTTTTTGGATCCTGTCTTCATGGTAGGTTTCAAGGACTGACCTTAAACATTACTACCGCTGTGTTGTATGGGTTTCTAGTGTGAATGGCTGGCAGCAAGGCATAGCCATGGTGAGCTGCGCATGCCTAGGCACAGCCCTCTGGTGGGATCGTCCAATGTACTTGGATTTTGAGGATAGTGTTCCCTTGGAGCACTACAGAGGCTGAAGGAGATGATGAAGTGGTCATTTTGAAACGGTCAGGTTCTGCAGAAGCACCCTAAGCATGTTTAATTCCTTTTTTTTTTGGACTGGGGGAGTAGTGGTTTAGATCCACTTCAGCCCGAGAGATAACGGATGAGAAAGCAGCAGAAATGAGAATATTCTAGAGATTTTGTGTCTGCACAGCTCCTTAATGAACTTTGAAACTGGTAGCACTGATCCATGCAGTCCCCTGTGAACTGGCTCCCCAGCTGCAGAGAAGCCTTTGAACTGTGTTGGTCACCGCTGGTCCAAGCTGCAAGCGCTTGGATAGGAAGGAGGGAGCTGGTGGATGGAGATGTGCAGAGGAACAATGCTCTGCTGCGTGTAGAAAGGGAATGCTGACAGAGTTGGTGGGAATCATTAAGGAAAATGTAGCTTATTCTTTCTTTACATACATATTCTGTTACCATGCTTTCTGACGTGTTCCATTTCCCCCAGTTCCTTAGACAACCTTTGGAGTGCAGGAACATGGAGTGGTTGCATCTTAAGCAAAGAGATCAGAGAATTTTCTGCCCCCTATCTCCCTTGATGGAAGTTTGAATGGCTTAATTTTTTGACATACTGACAAAGCTTTTCTTGCTGACATGACTCATCTGGCATTAGGGTCACAGTGGTATCCCTTGCTTTGATGCCTGACAGTAAGTGAGAACTCACTGCGTGAAACAGCTGGTTGTAAGTCAGAAGCTTTTCTGAAATTACATTCATTTGATATGTTCTCTATGTATTGTTTTACCTTCATGTGAGACATTGATGAAAGGATGGAAGAGACTGTATAATGTAACTGTATTCTTGAGAAATCTCTGTTTCTCATGTCCTTGCCTAATAGCTTGTTACAGAAAAATTTATTTCCAACCAGTTATCCCTATATTGCCTTTAGGACCAACAGATAGGGTGACAGTTGCTTCAGGTGACAGTACATTTTGTGTGCTAACGTAATTAAATGCAGACAGAAGCCATTGTTAAAACAAATAAATCCTACAACTAGGGCCCTCTGTGGGAGAAGTTAAACAATGATGTATTCATGGGGGAACAGAAATCAGAGATTTAATGCAGCTATCTGCCAATGTAGTGCCTTTCCAAATTGCTGCCATTTCTCCACAAGAATTTCAGGGCTCCTCTAGCTGTGATTTTTCTGGGTGCCCTTTTAAAGCTCTTAACCAAGATAACCAGAATAACCCCTCAGCTCTTAGGTTTTTGTAATAAATCGTATGAGAACGGGGGCCATGCTGTTTAAAGCAAGGAAGTAAGGAGAAAAGGAAATTAAAAGAAAAAAATGCAAAAAATTACCAATGTGAATCTCACAGGATTCTTTCTTTTGTTGTTGAAATTTTGGTTTTGCTCAATGGTTTTAAATAGTTGCTTGATTTCCAGGCTTCACAGAGAATAGTCAGTAAGATTTCTTGCATTTTCTATGTGGGGAATCATTACTTGCATATACAGTAATTCCAATGGCCTCATATTTGTGGGTTGTCAGTGTCTTTTCTGAGGACTGGATGACTTTACGTCCAAATTTTTTGAGTATCCTCCAGTCTGGAGTGTATTGAGTTTTTTAATGTGTGTATGTGTGATTAACTGGGATATCTGTTGACATGTTTGAATGTAATACTTATGGGTTTCCATTAAACTCAGCAGGATTGAGCAGTTCTGGAAACAAATCATAAATATTCATGCAGAGCACTCCAAAATTCAGATACCCCAAGTATGTGAGCTACTGAAAGTTGGTGAGATTATTATATTTCAGACTTGCTAGAAGCAAGAACTATTAGAAATGTTGTAAAGGTTACTGTCCTATTGTTCTTTGCTGCCTGTTTTTTGCGGATACTTAGCACATTTTTTAAAGACATCTCTACCTTGAAGTATATAAATCTGAAGGCTGAGAAGCTTAAATCCAAGAAATAAAAATTAATAAGATGTCAAATTGGGAAAAAGTCCTGAAATCCATTCTTGGTAAGTAAGTAAAATGTTCTCTACATGGTTTTCTTTGTTTACGTAGGAGAGAAGCACTGCCAAAGGAAATGCAGAGGATTTGTTTAGAGAAAAAGCAGCTCTCTAACTACTCACGTGAATGACTAAATGCGTAACGGGATTATCTGGTGAAAGGTGCATTGGAAATCACTGTCTGAAAACTCAGTTCCCATTAAAATACATGTGAATGATACACCTAGAAACAAAAGAAACTAGAAACTGGCTTGGATGATATAAAAATGGTAGCTGATAACATGACAGCACTTGGAGCTGTGGTGGTGCATTTCTCCCCCCTCTCCTGGGCCGCTTGTTGATCTCAGAAATTCCCGTGAAACCTCGGCCTTGGTGCACTCAGTCTGGCGGCTGAGCGCTCCTTGACCGTATCAGAAACTCCGCATAGCTGAGGCTGGGAACGTGCTCCCACTGCCTGGCCCAGGTGTCAAGTAGAACAACACTGAAACCTTGAGAATTTTTAGTAATTCACCTGGGACTGTGGCCAGGATGGAAATTTACAGATGACTAAAGGCAGTCATCTTGCGAACCTATAAACGGTGGTCCTAAGCGAGACCCTTTGAGCTCTCCGGGACTGCAGTGGGCTGCACCCTGTATCTCCCCGAATGGGACGCCTCTCAGAGCTTGCAACGTCTTGAGCTAACAATATTCGGAGGCCCGTCGTCCGACGGGACCTGGCTGAAAATCTTCACTTCTCGAGGCTCAACCTTCACCCATTGAGAAATGCCGAGACTTTTTACGTGAGTATTTCTTCACCAAACTCAAGAGGAATTTTTAATAGGTACCTTTTGTACATTTATATATATATATTTCTGTCTCTGTGTGTGTGAACTAATAGGAAGTATAATCTTACTATTAAGTCGTGATTGTAGTAGACTCTACTAACACTTACTTCGTAAATATTAAATTAACGACTAAGTGCTGCCAAAGTTAGTAATGATTAGATAATGATTAAGTGCGGCTAAAATTGTGAATGAACCCTAGACTGCTGCTAAACACATATGATCCCTAAGATATAAACCCTGGGACATAACATGATTTTTCTTTATATATTTCATCTGTGTAGTAATAGAGTGGACCTTGCCATCAAACTCTGTTAAGCTGCACTTTTATAGGTCTCTATTAAAACCACTTTCTGCTAATACCTTTGATGGTGATTCTTTAAGTGGCTTCTAAACCACTCGTTCACGACAGGAGCTATGTTACCAACAAAGCCCATATCATTTTCCCCAGCTTTTGCTTTCTGCTTATCTGCAAGGCTGAGCTCTCAGCTCTGCAGTCACTGACTTCATCCGGAATCTCAAACAATGGGAAAGCAAGGACAAATTCAGCAACTTACTGCAACTGCCAGAATGACAGCAGCAGAAGAAAAAGACAAAGCAAAGCAAAAAAAGCTAGTGCTAACAACAATGACATCTAACAACCATCTGACATAGTCTAGAGCCTGTGCTGTACTGCTCTGCCTGCCAGCATATTGATTTTAAACTCTGCATGGCACCCAGATGCTACAGTGATGGGCAATAAATAAATAACATTGTTTTGTTCACAATGAAGATGACTCAGGATGCTCAAGAGACAGGGAATGATTCATATACAGCCTTCAGACCTCCATCAGCTGTAAGCTATTTTGCTTGCCCTCAGGAATTCAGTAACTGGGGCAGAGAAACAGTTATTAGTGTGTTACCGCTGTGCTTGGCTACTAGATGTTAATTTACAATTGTTCCATGTTCAAGTAAGTTGTTACTTATTCCTCAGGTGGCTGCAGTGAGGATATTGGGAGAAGTTGCATGTACTAGGACGTGTGCCATGGAAGTGAGCAGCACAAGGCAAAGCAAATGAACTTCAGTCTGGCTTCTCCTCTGCTACAAGTGCCGTTCTGAAGAAATATCACCATGATCTTTCTCAGTCCTGCACCTGATATTTGAATTACCTTTACATAATCTTGTGCTTTTTTTTTTTTTTCTTCCTAGAGGGTGACAGAACGGCAAGGTCCCAAGCTACACTTGCTCTTTTCATTGCAAGAGATGTGCAAAGGGAAAGTGTAGCTCAGTTTGAAGTTATAATTTCCTTTAAATTGGTCTGTACTTCTTCAAGGCCATAAAAGAGCTCCATTTACTGCTGCATCCTGTTCGTGCTGGGTATGGAGAGAGCTTGTTGCTCTTGTGCCTTTTCTCTGTTGTTCAAGTCTAACTCTCTCAACTTTTCTGCACATGAGAACACAAAGCTAAGGAAACCCACCAGAACTGTCACAAATGTTATGTGATAATGTTACAACTTGGGGGACAGAGGCATAAATTAAAAAATTACATGCGTGGTAGAAAAATTGCACAACTGGTTATTCTGAGAGGCAGTTAGAAACTCTAGGTGTCCTGGTTCCTTTTCCTTACCTGGGGGGATTTGAGGGCAAGGATCTATAAGTAAAAGAAAATTTTTACACAGCCGTACTGCATTGTTTAAAAGCTCTTATTTTTCTCCTTTTATTACAGCTTGACAATTGTGATTAGAAGCAAATGTCTAATTTGAGAAGGCCAATTCAGGAATACAATTGCTGTCTGACACTGTCTTCTGTTCTGGGCAAACCTACACAACCATGAACATCCAGCTTCAGCCTTGTGCAGCATGGGATCCAGATGGATGTTTTTGCTGAGTCTGGGATTTTGTTTACAAATGCTTCCACTCTAAAAGAAAAAAAAATTCCCCACATACCATTAGTGTAAACCGTTAAAAAAATGCATTTGAATATCATATATATTTAATACATGTCCTAAAGGTAGAGATCCTGAATTTTCCTGACAGGTTTTAACTCCATTTTAACCTTTTCTCTTTCTTGGTTTTATTTTTCCTTTGAATATGGGTTTTGACTGTGCTGTCTGAATGACTGTTTTTTTTCAGCTGAAATTTTTTCCATGTTTCCTAATGAAAAGAACCTCCTTCTGCTTCACCAGTTTCATTTGTGCATTACAACAAAACAGTGAAGGAGGATTACATTTGTCAAACAAAATGAAAACATATTTAAGGGACAGATATTCTTTCCAAACACTAATGGGGTTCTTTGCCTAGGTCTACGATAAGATTTTTTAACCCCTGCAGAAGCTCTCTGGAAGTTGGGCAATATAGTAATGCCTTTTTACTGCCTTCCAGTTCAACTGTTTTACCACCATCAGCCAATATGTCTTCACAAGATCCTTCACAGGGAGTCTCAGTCTGTACCATTAGCTCCAACTTGTAGATAAAGCTACCAACTTTATTTCTTCACCCCCACTCCCGCCTCCAGAAAGTCTCGGCCACCAGGTTTCTGAGCAATGTAGCCAGCAGCAGCTGGCTCTTTGCAAGCAGATGTGGTGTCCACGAAGGTCCATAGAAATACCGTAGCTGCCTGCAGCAAATGTTGGCTCCTCTCTCAGGTGACTTCTCCAGTGCTCTGTAGGCTCCTGGAATAAAATTTCTGATACAACATTCAGGAGACAGCAGATATTTCCAGATGTTTAAGCCTTGGTAATACGTAGCATGCTTTTGATTAAACTTTAGATAGAAGCTCTTTGCTATATCTACGCAGGATGGTGCTCAGGATGCTGTGTCAGGAAACAAATGTAATTCCAGATGTATACAAGTAAGTATTTACAGGGGAAAATTATTCTCTGGCATCTACCAATGTATCCTATGCTTTGCCATCTTTATCACTTACATCCAGTAGCCTTAAATGGCTGCTAAAAGTTTCTTTTGACTTCTTTTTAGATACATTTACATTTGACCTTTCTGTTATTTTATTTCATAATTTTTTCTCATTTTTCATCCTACAGTTTGGAACAACCATTTTCTTCATTGTCCATGACAAGATTTCAAAAGATGTATGAGTATTTACTCTTCTTGAGACAAGCACATCAATCAAACTCTGTATAAAACATATATTCTACTTCAATATGGTTCAGATTACCAAGTAATATCCAAAATGCAGAAATACCGTATTTTAAAATGGAATGTTTTCATCATCTCTGCTAGAAATACTACATCTGAGCATGGCATATGCTGAAATTTCTAGCAGCAACCCAGAATTAAATGGGTCTATCTGAAATCCCTGAAATGACCTGGAAATATTTCCTAACTGCTGAATGGCACTAAGAACAGTTTGAAATACATCAGTTGTTGCTCATTATGAACTGTTACAATTGCTCTAGGACTGTGAGCAGCTGTCCAGAAGACGGTCTCTTTACCTGACATAGCATGAGTGAAATTGAGAATCATTACACTTCCTCTGTCGATATTGCTGTCTATACAAAAAATGAAGCAAAGTGCACCTGAGTATGATGCAAGATCCTAGCTTGATATAAATTTGACATGAAGAAAGTCACACATTTAAGGTCTTTGACTGAGACCTAAAGAGCTGACTCATAATGCAAAACATTCTTAGGAAAGATTGTTTTGTCCAAAAGGTTAATTCTAAAACGTGCTGAAAATTTTTTATTCCTTTTCAAGTTGCGTTTGGATGAGGTGTTTACTGTCTTACAAGTGGCATAGTGTAACACTTTTTCGTAATGCAAGACAAAACACAGGAGGAGCATGGAAAAAGGAATCAAAGGCTGGTTAGTGGTGAAAAAAAGTAAAAAAATAATTTTATGGAAAATGAATTGAAAATTAATTAGATGGAGGAGCTTGAAAGTGAAATTTGGTGGAGATTTGGTGGTCAGGAAAGGGGGAAGTGTTTGAGACAGACATGCAGAAGGAATAGGTGTTAAAGTAACTTTACCTTTCATCTAGGTAATGGCCAATCTGAACTGATGCACAATGGATCTGGAAATGGGTATTTTAAAGCATACGGACATTTATTTTCTTCATCTCTTCCTTTTCTGCACGCACCTCCAATGAGTCTGACCAACTTCGTGTATTGGCTGTTTTTTGGGGCATTCCACTACTGTTCACTAACGATATTTATGCAGGATATATCCTTGCATTTCTGCTTGAAGAGTACATCCAAGGGTGTATTGGAGACACCCCAATGTACCTCTCAAATGGCAAGTATTTTGACTAAATGTGATTGTTTCAATTTTTCATGTATCATGAAATTTACGAGTAGATTGAGTGAGTCTGATGCAATACTTAGGTTCCAATTTTTGTCAGTGGACAAATGGGACAAATGATTCTTGATATAAAGCAGAGTCTGCCTGAGGTCTAATTTTATGTCACAACTATAAATATCACTCTTGCCAAGTCCCATTCATTTCCTAGAGTGGTCACTTGGTTTGCAATTTTGAGTTTATGCTTGTGCTGACGGATTTTGCTGTATGTTTTGTGATCAGTCTCCTGCATTTCCACCATCAAACTCCCTAAAGCAAACTTTCACTTCGGAAAGCAGGCCCATACAGTGAAAAGCTAATTGTCTATTGCCACAACAGTGTACACAAATGAACAGTTATCAAAGTCACTAGGTAGGTACATGTTGAGTAACGCTCTGTGTGCTGTAAGACAAATGCAAAGTTTCTCCAATGTTTGTTTATTTCTCCTTTGTCTCTTCAACATATATTTTTGAAATATTTGTACTTGCAAGTTCTTCATGGTTATTGGGTGTGCAAACTATGCAATTTGAGTTATGGTGTTTCCAGTCAGTTGACACTATATTTCTTTACACTGTGTTCCTTGAAGACTTTCGTAATTCTGCAAGATAATGCACACTTTCCTAACTGACTATTTGCAGTACTTACTTACTGAAATCTGCATAGGCAAGTCTCCTGGTCAAAATATATGTTCTGTGCTGGTTGGCTGAGCCAATCTACTGACCTCTGTAAAAAAACGCAGCCCCTCCAAAAAGCCAGCTATGCTCATTTTTCAGTCAAGGTTTGGAGAAAGTGGTTAGTAAAGACATTAGATGTCCATGCCTGTTGATTTTTTGGGAATGTACGAGAACCTTTTTGGTTCTGTAATAGTTACTAGTGAGTGACTTCCTAATTCAAATTTATTTGGATTTAGTTTTCCATTGATGTCTAATCGTTCAGTTACAAAGTTGGTTGGTATATCATGTATCTACAGCTTGCACTGACTTTGGACTCCATTTGCAGTTTGATAGACCACAACAGCATCACTAGTTGTGCTGGTTTTGGCTGAGATAGAGTTAATTTTCTTCCTAGTAGCTAGTATGGGGCTATGTTTTGGATTTGTGCTGAAAACAGTCTTGATAACACAGGGATGTTTTAGTTACTCCTGAGCAGTGCTTACACAGAGTCAAGGCCTTTGCTGCTTCTCACACCAAGAACTGCACAAGAAGTTGGGAGGGGACACAGCCGGGACAGCTGACCCCAACTGACCAAAGGGATGTTCCATACCATATGACGTCATGCTCAGCATATAAAGCTGGGGGAAGCAGCAGGAAGCGGGGGACTTTCAGAGTGATGGCGTTTGTTTTCCCAAGTAACCGTTACGCGTGATGGAGCCCTGCTTTCCTGGAGATGGCTGAACACCTGCCTGCCGATGGGAAGGGGTGAACGAATTCCTTGTTTTGCTTTGCTTTTGTGCACAGCTTTTGCTTTCCCTATTACACTCTCTTTGTCTCAGCCCATGAGTTTTCTCACTTTTGCTCTTCTGATTCTCCCCCCTACCCCACTGGGGGCGAGTAAGCGAGTGGCTGTGTGGGGCTTAGTTGCTGGCAGGGGTTAAACCACAACACTAGTCCTTCTGGATCCTTGATGTGTCATGGCATTGCATTTAGGAGTTGGGGAAACATTTCGTATATCCGGAAGTAAATGACATATGATCTGTGTCTTTTTTACTCTGCCTTCAGGGAAAGTGATGAAGAAATGGTTGTATCTCAAAGAGAATGAGAGAAGTTTTGCAGAAAATGGCTGGAGAAAGGTCAAATTTGTGACTATTGTATGTTGTGAAATGTACATTGTGAAACTAATGAAAAACTTATGAAATTGGTTTCTACTGAGTACAGGAAAGGCAGAATCTGGCCCATAAGGAGAAGCAATAAGTATGGAATAGGAACAGTACAATAGTTTTATTTACATAAAGACTTAGTAAAACAAGCTGTGTTATTTTAGCTGAGTCTGCCCGATTTACTATCCAAACACAATACTTAATGATACATAATTGGCATCTGATCATACCACATAAGTGGAATGTTGTTGTGCAATGTTCTGTGTTCGGAGCAGCGTCCTTTCTCGGTGCGTTACCAGTAACGGCTGCTACACAGTGCTGAGAGAGGGTGCGCGCCAGGGAGCAGGAGCCCCAAATGTGCTTTTAGGAGACGTGGGATAATCCTTTGCTATAACGATAAAATCATGGTGTTTCTGACTCTCTGTACTCTGCTCCAGAGGCTGCTGCAACCTTTGGTCTGAGTTAGACGAAGGCTCAGCCAGGGGTTGCTCAGAGGCCTTGAATTGCTGTAGTGCAGGATGCCTGGTCAGCTCTCGTGCCCCCCCCCGCTTTGCCTTCTGCTCTGTTGTGTTCCCACCCAAAATACTGAACAGCTCCAAGGAGCCCGGCTCTGGCAGACGCATTGCAGTTCTGCAGGCACCGCTGGAAAAGAGCACAGAAGACTTTGCTTTGCTCAAAAGCAAGTGGGAAAGAACATGATCTACTAATACAAAATGCTTCATCCTCTGACAGTAATTTTCTTCCATATTCCTTTGTTATTTGTTTTGCAGTTTTATTTCTTCATTTTCTTTCTTTTCCTTTACTCTTGTCATGCCATATTAATGGCATCCTTTAGATACAGCGGCATTCTCTGTGATATTTTGAATTTGTCAGTATAGTTTGCTTACAGGATTACGTTAAAAACCCCTCTTGTTAACGCAAGTTGATGCAAGAAACAATCCTGACTCTGTGAAAGGGCTGCATGCTGTGCTCCCTAGCACTCTTGGGGCTTCATTCCTAATTTTTCCGACATAACTGGTTTCCAGAGGTTGGCAGGCCCTCATCTTTTAAAAGACGGAGGATTGAAAAAAAGAGAATTGCTTGGTGGAGGTAGGTACAATTCAGCTCATGGCTGCAGTTCTGCTCTTTATAGCTCAATAATTCCGTCAAAAATATCTTAGAATTAGCAAGCCTAGAACTAATTAGTTATTTAGGGATATCTTTAGGAAGCAGCTATCTGGATGTGCCAGGAAAGTGTTGCCAGGTGAGACACACCACTCTGAGTCACCATGGAGCTGCTGCACCAGGTGAAGGTCTAGACGACTGCTTGTGGTCCTCCCAAGCTCCATTTCCTGTCACTTTTCTATTAACTGAGACCAGACATATATTTCAGGTGGATGTAGAACTGAGGTTTTTTGGTACTTTCAACAGTTAAAGATGTTTTGATGTCCCTCCCCTCTCTTTCCTCCCACACCCTACATTTGGAGGTGTTTGCTTCAATGTCAGCCAAAATTGACCGTTGTTTCTTACACATTTCTGTAAGTACAGATGCATAACACTGCTGTCAGCAGAAATGTGGGTTTTCATTTGTGCTCAGAGAGAGCTCTGAAGTTTGTATAATGCTTTTTGTTCCTAGACAATTTTTTGTTCCTAGACATCACTGTGATTTCATAGCATGGCACAAATCACTTGGCCGATGCTTGTGGTTTACTCTTAGTAAATGAGCAGAAGAAAGTGTCTCATATAGGAAAAGGTTTTCACAAAAACTAAGTACTCTGAGGGACACAGGTGGAGTAATTTCCATTTTCCTTTTTATTCTTGGCCACCAACCGACATGAGCAGTTTTGCTCTGCAGCTGTACACTCTTGCAGTTTGGGTTAGATTCTGAAGCTGCTTCTTATTTGTCTCAGCAAGAGTAAAACTGAAAAAAATCATCTCCAGTATCCCAATCTAGAGAGGCAAACCTTGCTCTTACTTTGAACTTCCTGTATCTAAGAAGAGAGTTTCTACCAGGAACTCAAACTTTACAGGTTCAAATGCCCTTTGCAAGAGAACT
The DNA here is from genome assembly GCF_000690835.1 of Fulmarus glacialis. Lineage (NCBI taxonomy): Eukaryota > Metazoa > Chordata > Aves > Procellariiformes > Procellariidae > Fulmarus > Fulmarus glacialis. Next base: position 25,621 of record NW_009194490.1, on the reverse strand, counting down.
TCTCATATGAAACACATGTAACTGATGCACACTTCTATTTGCTCTGTTATAAATGCAGGCAAATGAGCCAAAATCTTCAAGGGCATCTGTGAATTCTAGACGTAGAGGGCGGAAAGTAGGTGGCGAAGGAGCTGAACTAGTGCTTATGTGCCAGCTAAGCAGATTATATTAGATCAGTCACTGGCAGGAAAACCATGAGTAGTAGTAGACCAAAAAGCACTGTCTACTTGCAGAAGTGCATGTGTCTCTAGATCTTTATTTTTGGTCAAGCTGATATGAATATGGGACATATTGAGAAGGATAATGTTGTGTATTTGTATGTATTTCTTTGCTTTTGGTTGTTTGTTTCATAAAGTCCTGAGATGTTCTTGGGAGCCCCAGTCAGTCCTGTTGTACTACTGGTGTCTGGAAAGTTGACAGGTCCTCTCAGCTGGGGTAACAGGTAGTTAACTGAATAATAGCAAAAATAATTTGCCCTAAACCATGTTTTTCCTCATCTCAGTCTGGGCTCCGTAGGTAAGGGAGAGGAATGCGGCCACTACTTCAAATCAAGCTGTAGACCGCTTTAAAGGTTTGAGAACTGCAAATGGCTCTTTTGTTTTCCCCATTTTACGCTGTGTTCAGCGTTTCCTGCAGCTGTGCATCTGGGCGGCTTTTCCTCAGCAGTAATGCCAGTTCATCAACGTCAGCTGTGGTTACTTGAAACAAAATGGTTAAGCCTGCCGTGTTCGGAGATGGGCCACAAAGCCATTTTGTTTTGTCAGCTCAGTGACCGATTATAGACCTATGGAGAAGAGATGTTGTAGGCAACACTTGAATAGTCTGAAGTAGTGTAAATTGTATTATGAACTGTCTAATTTCTATTCAACATACCTCAAGCTCATTCCCATGCTGCAGGCATAGTCCATTGCATCAGTTGTGGCCAGCGTGAGTCTTGTGGGTGTGCACTATGAGGAAATCCACAACACAGTCTGGTAAATTTACACACACTCTTATATTAAAGCAAATGGAATCTCTGCAGTGCTGGCTGAGTAATACTTTAAATTAAATAATACTTTAAATTAAGGGCTACTTTGATATCAAAAGGCCTCTTCTGTTTTCTACGAATATTCGTAGAAGTTTTTCCCAGAATCTTGAAATTAAAGAGGAAAATCATCATTGAAGCATTCATTCCTTATTGAGAGAAATTAAACTTGTCCTTCTTCAACTTTGAAATTAATAGGAAGTCTGCTTTCTGCTCTTTGAATGTGGTGCGCTGTAATAACATACGGCAGCTTGACAGCGAGTGCAGACTGTTTATTCCTTTGTGGAGTCACAAGCTGCTATATCAAACTTCTGTTCTTTCACTGGTAGAACTCTTTTCAACTATATAAAGCACAGTTATACCCTGAGAAACGACACTGAAAACTCTGCTGCAAATATCTTTATTTCATGTCCTTGATCGTTATACAACATATTTTGCCCAGTTCAAAAGGGCAGAGATGTTATTTTCTAACAGCTGGTGTCGCTACTGGGCACGGACGTCTGGATCTGGAGTTCTCTCCTGTTTGCCTTTCATCAACAACCACCTTGGTCTGGCTGGGGCGTGTTGCATGTATACTTGGTGCAGCCATCACATAGGTCAGGTAGATTGTATATTTTAAATACATGAGTTTGTGTACACTAAAATAAGTACAATTAGCATATTATAAGCCTGTAATATATATCGTAAATATTTTCAATCTGTGTTTGCCTGAAGACGTGCTGGCATTTTCTGTGCAACACCTATCTTTGAGTGAGTTCTGTATCTCCTCACAAGTTGGAATAGAGCAATGCTTTGTATCTAAAGCCATATATGAAAGCCTGCTTCCTACTAACTTTTTGGGATATTTAAAGATCTTTTTCTGTATTTAGCTTTATTACTATTAAATTTATTACTAGAGAAAGTAATTACCTAGAAAGAAACATATTTTCTGAGCCTTGAAATTAAATGTCGGTTTTGGGAAATCTTCCAGATAGAGGGAAGAGAATTAATCAGTGATGGAGAAGACTTTTTATGTCTGCGCAAAATATTCCCCTGCCTCTTACCCTAATTCCTCCAGGTCACTCTCTGTATCTTTGCTCCTTTTGACATACAGAGGCTGTTCCACAGCTATGGCCATTTTATTTGTGCTTGTGTACCATTGACTGTACCACTGCTTGTCATTTCTGACATGTGTGCCACAGGTTCCCCATCAATGACATATGGGTTTAGTTAACATACTGCATTTTATAGCTTCATGAATGAAATAAAAAATGTCCTGATCAAATGGACTGTAAGCCTGGCAGGATATAAGTAACCTGTGTTTATGCACTACTAAACACAAGCATCTCCCCTACTCATTAGGTGAGTACCTTAGGGCACTAACTTAACATATATATTTAATAACAGTAATGAAACTAATTCCATTATATCCCAGGCACTCTAAAAAGGTAGCTTTGAAGTGCTTTTGGCATTGATCAGTTCTTTTGAACTGCCCCATAATTATATAAATGATTTTATGCACTGGATGATGTTAACTTACTTGTCCTCCTGCTGATTTTGGGTGCAAAAGATGTATCAGGTGGCCACATGTGCCTACCTTTAACTGGGATCAATACTATCTTAGCTTGCTAACTAGGATACATGTACCACATACACATACCTTTCTAGGTGAATCAGAGCTACCTGCTGGGTGCATGGTGGACTATATATTGCTAAAGGCTAAGTGGAAAAATATTCTGCACCTTAAGCATGAAAAGATATGTTCTATCCCTACAGTGTGAATTTCCAGCTGCAGATAGTGTGAACTAGAGGAATTATCACAGAATCTCAAGAAACCAGAGCTTTGCAATAATTTCTTTTTTTATCTCTTCTGCTGTTTATCAAAGGACTGCCAAGAAGTAGGAGACTCTCATCTTGATCTCTCACTGAAATTAAAAGAAGTAGTTTTGTGTACATCTTCCTGAACGCTTTCTGAAACACTCCAGCTGGCATGATAATTTGCGAGCTATACTTATTCAGCTGCTAAATTGTTTGTAAACTGTATTCCTTGCATCGATTGTGTTCTGGTCTCCCAAATGAAACAGCTGTGGATGTATTTACAGTCCGAGGAGGCTGGGCCAGCGATAGGAGCTTGCGGTTTTAGTCATTGCTCATTGTCTGACGTAAAGGCAAAACCAATGGGGAGCATGTGCCTACTCTCTCTATAGTCTCCAACTCTGCCCACGTGTTGCCATTTGACTTGGATGGATCAGAGAAGTCAGCATTCAAGGCTTCTGACAATTCAGGTCTGTGAGGGCGTATTAAGTCCCAAACATCATAAGGACAGATTGGTAAAGACTGCAGAAAATAAAGCTATGTATTCATGGAAGTGGTGAAATATAAAATAGTTTTACAAAGCGAAGAATGAAATGCAAAAACAAGGATCACAAGTTATCCAGCGATGAGTCTGTAATTGAAAAGAAATCTAAAATCTACGGTTTGTTTTCAAGTGTCCTGAAATTCTGTTGCCTCAAGCAGGCCTTCCTATAGATCCTTGTACAAATACAGTAAAGTTGCTTCTGAAGCCTTAGTGACTACAGAGAAAATGTTCCTGGATTTGTATTTATTTAGAGAATTCCCATTATTACAACAAACTCATCAATGTCTTGAGAATACTTTATTCCTGTGTTTGGTTTAGAAAACAACCTCTAATTGATGGCAATTATCATAGAGTGTAACCAAAAAATGGCAGCAGTCCAATAATTTTTTTCTACCAAGTAGACAAGAGACTGAGTTTATTTACTGTTTTATGAGCTCTACTGTGTTATTGGAAAGGAAGAGTGCTATGGATGCTATTTCCTATTGGAAAGGAAGTGATTAAAACAATTTGAGAAGTAAAAAATTCTTCACAGTTTTTGTGTAAACACAACTGCAAACTTATTTTTATTAAATTGTTATTAATTGGACACTGCCTCTAGGATGTGCAAGCAGAGAATAAACCACATTGAGAGGAGGCATTTGTCAGACCAAGTAGAAGTGTGCTCATTTAAACACTTTCATGCTGGACAATTCCCAGATGGGACTTCGCCCTATAGTGACAAAAAGACCCAACCAGACCCCCAAAAAAGAATTAGCTTCCCAAAACATGAGGAACTGGAGAGGGGACCAGAAAAACTGACTGAGGCTTCTTTACCCTTTAAGAGGGAACCTGTCATTATTTCTAGTGTGTGAACTTAATACCTGTGTGCTTCAACTTTCCTGGTGACGTTCACAAGGGAAATTACTAGATTAATGAAATGATCTTCACGGGCATTCCCAAAACCTGGTGAGGTCAGGGAAAAGGTTCCCAGTGACTTCACTTGTTTCCAAATCAGCTGCAGTCTGGTGGCATCCCAAAAGTGCCTGAAATTGTGCAATGTAGAAATATGCACCTTTGCTGGGTTTTGGATTATCAGTGCAGTTGAGGAGGCTATAACAAAACAGAAGATACCTCTCTTCGGAGAAAAAAAACCTAGGGAAATAAGTGTTTATTGGGCTTCCAGTGCAGAAAAATTCCCAAACAACAAAACCAAAATAACCAAGCACTCACACAAAAAAGCCTTGACCCCCACCCCCAAGCATTTTCAAGTTCAAACACCTCACAAATCAAAGCACATAACATCTTCCAAAACATAGAAAATCCCTTAGGAAAAGGTTTCTCATAATCACAAATTTCCTTACAGGACATTGCTCAACAACTCTTAAGCAACATTTCCATTATGTGCAAAGCAAAACCAAAAGCTTGTAGCGTTCCAGCATGCATTCACTTGCTGCTGTAACTGAGAGCCTGTTCTTAGTCTGCTTTACTCCCAGCTCCTTCGTAAGGTGAACATGAATTAGGAACATAATCCTGGCAACTGATCTTCACAGTTGTGAAGTGGCGTTATCACCTCGTTAATGTTTTTCATACATCTCAGCAGGACTAACGCCTGACATTCCACCACTGTGGTACACCACTGCAGAAACACTTCGGGTAGTTGAAGGCTGTCCTGATCAGGGACCATTTATTCATTTATTTTAAATGATGAAAATCCCACCAACGTTTTCCTCTACTTAGTATTTATTTTTGGTAGCTCAAGTTTCCAGGCTGCAGATAGACATGAGGAATATATAAAAGAAACAAGTACAATGTGCGATTCATATACTTTTGGCTTCAGAACAGAATCAGTTTGTCCAAAGGAAGCAGGGTGAGTAGGACTTGCTTTTTCCTTTTCCTTAAGGTTTTAAGAGAAAAGCTACAGGAGACAAAAGCTACAGGTCTCAAAGACTCCGATAGGTGAAACAGGATGGAAAATTTGCCTGCTGTTTTTACAACTGTCACCTTTTTTTGTGCCTTTTGACTTATTCTGATATTGAATAATTCTAATTATACAACTCTGAATTGCTACTGAATTTTATTTCAGAAGGGGAAAAATGAATTTATTCTTTGTACCAGCAAAAGAAGGTTTAATCTCCTGCAGAAACTCTAGTTCTTTCCTTCATCTCCCTGCTGTTATTTTTTAGGCAACTGCTATCTGTGGATGTGAAGGCATACCTTGGTTTATTCACAGGCTTGCAGCCTCTCAATTAGAGCAGTGCAGTTAGCGTCAAGCCAAATTTATAAGCCAGGAGAGTTTGACATCAGCGGGAGTAGTCTCAGAAAGGAGCGTACAACGTGACTCCAGAAGAGGCACATGAACTCCTCAAGCTCTTTGTTAAATAAACAAAATGTTGATGTTTGTGGTGAGTTAAACAGCTGCATTTCACTTTGAGCATTAAGAGAACTTTGAAAATGCAATTTCCCCTGTTTTTATTAAATTCAACAGTTTGACAAAACTTGGCCGTCAGAAGTACTTCTAAAAGGAGTGACCAATAAAGAATGGTGTCTTTTATTGTATTGAAAAAACAGATGTACTAACCTTTTTCTTTTTTTGGTGGCTCACACATGTACACTTCGTGTGGATGGTAGTTCCATTACTGGTCTTAGTAACTGTGTTTACTTTTTGTCTATGTGGTCATTAATTTATATGTTAAAATTCAAGGCTTTTCTTCTCGAGAAAGAGTTGTATAGGAAGAGGAAAAAAGAGGATCAGTCTCATAGTTATACTTAAGCTTAAAGATTGTTTTACTTTATTTTTTCAGGAGGAGTTTCAACATGATCATCCAAATTTTTTTTAAAAAAGCAAAAGCATGAAATTATTTAGAAATTTAAATATCTTCTGAAAAACATTTGAGAAAACCTGGACTATCACATTAGTTGACATTAAACCCCAGCAGAATTAAAGATGTGTGTGATTTATTTTTTTTAATAGCTTTGACTAACTTTGTTTTTTTGGTGGACAATTCACTTCTCAAAATGTACTATTTCAGATAATGCAAGATGAAGAAAAACATGTCCCATAAAACTATTGTAATATTTCAAAAAAATTTTTGCTATCCGAATTTGATTAATGAAGAGATTTGGATGCCATTCACAAAACTGAATTCTACTGAACAGGGTTTGGTCTCACGATGTCCTGGTCTACTGGTCTGGTCTGCTCGTGGGATGAAGACCTAGCGTAAAATTTCTTCTTGGAGTGGACAGGGCAGTATTAATGCTCAAGTAACCCAAATTTTGGATGATTTTCCAACAGAAAAAGGTGAAACTTGTCATTGTGAGCTATGTTCCTTATTTCACGTAATCAAGAAGAAAAACGCTATAACTCAAAAGCTGAGGAGAGGAAACTCTGAAAGAAGTTCACAGGCAGGAGCTGACAACAGTCCCCTGAGGCTGAACATGTCGCTTGTCACTGATCCAGGCAAGCAGTGTTGGCCACAGCTGGCTCCTTTCTTCTCTCAGAGAAGGGTTCAGGGGAGGCAGCCAGCACATTCCAGCAAAAGCCAGCCCTGCTCCCTCGCAGACCCAGGCCTCACACGGGAGCATCCGTGGGCCGCCTGCAAGTCATCTGCGATCCAAGGGCAACAGTATCACCACCTTTGGTACACAGGGTCAGGGGCAAAAAACAGAAGCGTTTTTTTTTTTCCTTGATTGTTCTCTGACTCTGGCTTGCTGGCATTATTAAGTATATCCGATTTGTTTCTGCTCGAATGAAATGTTTTGTTTAATCTCAAATCATCTGTCTTAATTGGCTGAGTATGTGCAAACATTTCAGTTTGGGATGGATCCAAAACAATAACCACTAACTTTTTTTTCTGTTGGCTACCAAACCAAAAAAATTCAATTATTTACATGGTTTCTGTTTTAACATCAGCTGCAGAGGAACTTGGTAGGATTATGTCTTTGTTTGAACCTAAAAATCAACGTGAAATGTTAAGCTATGGATCAAAATCAAAGCAAGCTCAGAGAAGCAACCAGGATAGAGAAGAGAGGGTAGTTTGCTGTTTTAGATGTATTTCTTTCTTTCTGATACACTTGATTTCAATCTGGAGTCTCTTAAAAGTTTATATTATTTGGGATTTAGGGTTTCCTTTGACTGTGTATAGAAATAGAGCTAGAACCTAGTCTGTTTTTAGTTGATGCACACATTCTGGTTCAGGATAGTGTTCACTGGTCATTAAATAATGTAAGCAGCAGGTTTAGATCACAACATTATGACAGGTTTTAAACTTGTTGAAAGTCAGCATTTTTTTGGACCAGGGCTTCATGTTTTAAGTCAGCATCAGAGTTACAACTTCCAGCCAGTGTGAGCTTCAGTGTCTTCAACTGGGATTTCCACATCAGGTACATCTCTAGTGAAGGTAAAATGTAATGTGGAGAAGGAGACAGGATGAAAGACAGACAATAATTTTTCATGCTTGTCTTACAATAATATGGTAGAGAATAGGAATGGAAATAGCACTGTTAGAAACTATCCAACACAAATATGATTCGGGGAGATGAATGAGAACTTTGGCTGTATCTTGTTGCAGAAAGGAGTCAGACGCTTGATGGAAAATCCATGTCGCCTCTCCCGTAGAGCCCAGCAGAGGCTGTGGTTTCTTTTGCCCCTTATGGTGCATTTACTTCTGAAGTGGTTGATTCTCGGATGGAAAATAGGAATTAAAAAAATCCATTCTTCTTTGTCCAAGCACAAATTAAATAACTGCGATTTGCTTTATCTGCTGTGGCATTGGAGAGATGGAAATTGCTTGCTTAGGCGCTGGTTATGGATGCACTTACGCCCCCTTCTTTCTCCTCCTCTTCAAGCCCTCCACTACCTCAAGCTGTCACTATATGTTGGCAACCAAATTAAATGCATACAAATACTGTTATTTTGCATTGTAGTCAGAGGAACAATGTTAAAGGAGTTACCGGGTAAATTCAGCTTGGACTAAGTGGAACACACCTGCCAAGACTAGCTCATATGAAGAATGCGGTAAAGAATATGAAGTAAAGTTAGAAGGTGATGTCATTAGGGTCAGTCCAGGGGTCATTGTTGATAAACGATCAAATTATTAGTCTTACAGATTTTTTTTTTCAGTATACAGGAATTACAGCCAAAAGTCATAACTAGATGCTGCATATCTTTGAAAAGGCTACACAGAAAAATTTAACAGTCTGAATTACACTTTTGAAGCACTGCAAGATATAATATAGACTTCCCGTCAGACCCACTTACGTCTGTTTCCAAGTCCAGAGTGTCAGATCACATTCAGGTTTTCTCTACAGCAAGGAGGGCTTGGAATGTAGCTGAAAGAAAACAAAATGTGATGCACGAGTTCTATGGAAAACAGTGAGTGAGTCAGTAGCCGTGCTTTCTGGGAAACCTTTCATAAAAAAAAAAGGAGGAATTAGTCAGCTAAGAGAATCTCATACTGCAGAAAAATGAAATTTTTCTAAATAAGTGGGTCTTTGTGGTGCTGATTTGATGATCATATTGAAATGTTTGAAGGTACTGCGAGTGGCCAATATTTGCTCCCCGTGCTGGACTATGTCCTAACGCCCTGCACTGGCTGTGCTGATGGGTTTGCTAATCTGGGTACAGAGCTGAAACTCCTCTGTAAGCGTTGGTTTCACAGCATTAACTCCAGCTTTGTACATACTTCTTAGTCTGTAAGATACAAAGTCCTGACACAGCATTATCCACTTTGCATCTGCCTTCTCATTCCCATACTTTTGCTACAACATGATGCTGCAACAATTACACTGGAGGCACGGGGAGAGGAAACTGCAACTTCTTTTTCTCCTCCGAAACTGCCTGCAAACTAATCCTCGCTTAAGCTTTATACTGCAACCTATTTATTATAGAGAAAAGGTTGTCTTAAGATCCTGAGTCGATAATTTTTCTCCAAGTTTTTCTGTTAACCTCTACTGTGAAAACAGTTTTATTAAAAAAAAAAAAAAAAGAAAAAGGCAGGCTAGCGCACTAAGTGTCACATCACATGCCTCACTTTACATGTACTATATAGATTACTTTCTCTAGTTCTTGGTAGATGAGATATCACTATGTAAGGAGAATCAAAGAAAAGAAACAGTTAGGAAAAAGTTGGGTCTGTTTTTTGTGAAGTTGTGGAGTTTTTTCCCTCCTGTCAATAGTTAAATTGATTTTATAATGGTAATGCCAACAACAGTTGGGATATGAGTGCAACATAATGGCCTCCATTTGGTTATTGTACTCTGGTTTTCAGCTGCCAATAACCTGCACTAGTACTAGTTGTACCTAACACCTTTATTGTTATTTTTACAAAAGATGGCAAAGATTGGACTGAGCTCCCTTCTCTATAGGTGATCAGATCAAGATTAGAATACACTGGCAGGGCAATGTGGTAATACCAACTCATCACCTTGGTTATGATTTACTCAGTCCTAATTCCCAAACTTTCTACCCTCAAAGTAAATTACATGATTAGTTTAGAATTTTTTTACCTACAGTTATGCTACTGTAACTCAATGAAGTTTATCAGTCTCTACTTTATTTCCTATTTTCACTGTTAAACAAAAGTGAAATCATGACTAGGAGGCCAAAGACGATGCAGGGGGAATAAATATATGGGATTTTTTTTTCAGTATACTTGCAGTATCTTTTCTTTAAGTTCACCAATATTATTTTTCACAAGAAGTCAAGAGAATAATTTGACTATTCTATTGTAACTTTTCTATCTTGTGAGTGGATTTTATTCTTAGTGCATAGAACAGAAAACAGAATAAATTTCTAGCTTCATAGTTTGTCTAATTATCTGTTGTCTAAACCAGGTAATATCTTAAAGGGCAAGCAATATAAATAATTGCCTAATGCTTTTAATTGAATTTGGATAGTTTCCTTTAAAAACTTTGCCTCCTGTAGCAAACTTTTAATCCTATACTAAAGTCGGAACTGAGTATAAATGTTGCTTTGAGTAGAATAATGTGGAACCAAATATAAGCCTCCTGCCTACTATAGTGAGCTGTGCAAAATATGCACAGTGGGATTTCGGTCAGGAAATTGAGAGATTAAGAATAGAATTGATGCCTCTTTGCAGAGGGAACAATCAGAGACTTTTTAATGTGTTTAATCGCTTCAGATAAGGCAGCTGAAGTTGGTCTTTTTCATACTGATTCAACGAAACATCTTGATTTAGAATCTTTGGGGTTTTTTTTGGATGGCTTTGCATGTTGAATCACATTTACCAAAAAAGGGTGAGTGATGATGTCCAATAGATTAGTACCTACAACTTCAAAATGGAAATACAGAATTATTACATATGCAACTCTTATGGAAAATGTGACATGAAAACTCAATGTGCCTTTACATACAATGCAGGCAAACAAGTATGGTAATACTTGTAACAGACTCTTGGTAAGCTATGGTTATTTACATTCACACCTCTAAATGTAACTGTTGAAACTCTGGAAGGCATTATCCTTAAGCTTTCCCTGGATTTTTCTCATCAAGAATATATTGTAAAAATAATGTTATCATCCTGAGACAAAGAGTTGGAATATATTAATCAAATATGATAGGATTGTTAGAAATATTAACCATTGGTCTGAGTCACCACTTTCCATTATAATTCTGAACTCCATTGGCAGTAACCATATGTACCATCTTTGGTACATATTTGGCTAACAGATCTAACAGATACAACAACTCCAAAGCTGGGATTAGGAATGCAAAAAACACCCCAAAAACTAGTCATACATGGACATGGATCAAAGTCTAGAATAGAAATACCTGTCTCTTGAGTCTGGATTTCCATTTGTTTTTTACAAAATAGGTGTTGGAGAATCTATGTTTTATTCCCCTAGTAATCTCAGAATGAAAGTAGCTGGGTTTGTAAAGAATAGCCTTACATTTGGTTACAATGTAAATATTACTTTTTTTTTTTTTTTTTTTTAATCAACAGTCTGGTTTTCAGTAGTTTGAATTATCAGAGCTCCTCTGATTTCTCTCAAAGAATACTTTTCAAAGTGCTAATTATTTCGGATATTTCTTCCACCTTCTCTCAGTGTTGACACTTTATATGAATTCTTTTTATGTTATATTATAAAACAGCCTATATTTATTAATAGCATATATATGGTTAATAGTGTTTAGAAGAAATTGCTCTAAAGTGCAAAAGTTCTGTGGTTTATGTGAGCTGCAGATTTCTAAGTACTCTGTCCAGGGCTGTCTCTGAAAGAACATCCTGGTCTTAGCATCCAGGATGAAATGTTAGGTTAGGTAGAATTTATGAGTGTGGTTTAAAGGGTTTAATTTTGTCTTATATATGTTATAGGTTCCAGAAGCTTATGAAGAAGAACAGAGTGAATCATTTGCCTTGATTAGACTATAAAACTGCCTGGTTTTGTACCTGAAAACACGTGTCAGTGATGGGTGCTGCTTCAGGGATGAAAGACACAGGCAACAGGCAGGGATAAGGCACTCAGGGATCTATAGAGAACAGAGGAAAGACAGGAAAAGATTACTGAGGTGAAAAAAGAACAGGAAAGTCATTTGCTAAATGGCTAAAGGTCTGTTCATACAAGAAAACTGCAGATAGAGATGAGGTGGCAGCATGAGCAAATCCACAATCTGAGTAAGAACGGCTCAACGGCTGACAGACATCGAGCTCTTTTCAGCTGTGTTTCATTTTCCTTCATCTGTTAACCAGGAAACAGGTATTATTTCATTTTACACATGGGGATCAGAGACAGAGAGCGCTTTATTTAAGGTCATCCAGGAAGTCTACAGCAGAACAGGGAACTAAACCAGGAATTTCTGAGTTCCAGACCAGTACGCTAACCATGGGACAGCTCATTTCCTCTCTACGGGAATTTCTGCTGCCAAATTGCATTAGATGAGAACAAGTCCCTCTTGTTTACATTTCTTTAAAACAAACCTTCATTAGGACTGGATTCAATACATCACAAATACATTATCAAGATTACCATGAAATGTTTAATAAATCTCTAAATCCTAATGATAGGATTGGCTGGTGATGTAAATGAAAATGAGATCACAAGATTCAGGAAAAAAGCAAGTAAGTGTTATCTGAGGAGAAAAAGTTATTTTCTGATGCAAGGAAAAAGAGTTGAAAAAACTCTGAGAAGTTTTTCTGAATTGGGAAAAACTTGTTTGTGTGATTGAATACGCCAGAATAATTTAAAAGTTCATTTATTATGTAATAAAATCTGCTTGTTTGAATACTGTGTCTCAACAAATCCCCTGAGGCTGTTTACATAAAGGAAAACAATCTGCCAATGTTAAAAATTTTACCCACTTCCCTCATTTCCCTCATTTTCTCTCTTAAGAAAAAAAAAAAAGGAAAAAAAAAGGAAAAAGAAAAAAAACTTTTGTGCAATGCTTTTAAACTTACAGAGATCATACTGTTGCAAGAGCCAACTGTCACTTAGCTGCTATCCTCCAAAAAGGATGTTGCTCAAGTCATTAATGGAAAAAAACTGTGCTTTAAAAACAAAGAAAAGAAAAGAAAACTGTTTATGCTGAGCATCATGGATCCTTACTAGATTATAAGTATCACTTAACACCTTGAATACACTGTAGTGATGCTCTTCATTTTTAGGGAGACAGTGCATTCCGCACCGCAGCTCCAGGACAAGCAGCTCTGTGTTTATGTGTCTGTTACTGTTCCTGGACATAAGTCAGATTATGGTTTCGGTATGGTAACTGTACAGACACACCCAATCTATCTTCTATCTTCTTTTTTTCCTAGGTACTTATACATTCCAGTTATCATCGTATCCCTTTCAAAATGTTTTCTGTCTTTTCCCTCATTTTCTAATGAAGGCTTTTCTAACTGCACTAAATGTAGGTCTCCATATTGCCAGTATTCTTCCTTCCGTGGCTCTTGCTCCAATGACAGCCATGCAGTCTGGCCTGTATTTTGACTGCGAGTGAAGAGCCGTCCGTTCCTTTGGCTGAGTGCAGTCCTGGCCCTGCTGAAGTCGATGGGGGTTCTGTCTTTGACTTCCATGAGGTCTGACTTTCAGCCTGTGCCTCAAATGAGTGTCAGAAAATTCCCAGTGACAGCAGCTAAAGCCTAGGGATTTGACTAAATGTGTCTGCAAAGCTGGCATCGCAGTCAGCTCTGCTTATGTGATGAGACAGGTGACTATGCCTTGTCGATGTCCAATGGTAGTCACACATACATGTCTCCAAATGCAGGATTTGTTCATAAACTGACAACAATGTTACAAACTGACTCTTCATTTAAACATTTTACAAATTTTCTTGTCCAGTTTTCTGTATTATCTAGGACTAATATTCAGCAGCCAAAATCTAGGTATAGAGAACTGGATGAAAGTACTTCATCTTGGCCTTTTCTGCCACCTCTTAGTTATGAAAACATATGTCTTTTTAAAAATAAATGTCTGAGTTTCTCTTGCTGCCCAAAAGAACATTAAATGTTTGTTTAATGTCTACCAGAAAAATACAGATATAAAACTTCTTTTATACATGCACACATTCCTTTCTGCCCAACACCAGAAACTTATCATAAGTCTATATTAGGAAGGGGAGATACGGTGTTTGTAAGTATCTTTAGGGCTTGTATTCCCTTTCCTTAACTTTTCCCCTTATAGCATATGGTATATTGACTGTGCTGTTTGGCTGCTGCCTTTATGTTCCCCTCACCAAAATATTTCTGTATGCTTCCTGGTCTCTGTAACTCTTCAATTAAATACCACACGCTTCCCTCCTACCCTATTAGTGCATCTACTTGTTCTTCTCTTAACTCCCTCTTCCGTTTTGTTTGGCAATTATTTTTTTTTTTCTTTGCCAGGCTTTTGGCTCCATATACATTTTTTTGGTGTGTTTCAACAGGACATATCACAGGGGAACAATATCCTAAAGCTGTTCTTACAAATCCTTCGGGGAAGGCAGGATGATGTATTGGGCCAAGGAATACATGGTTTTGTCTTTGGCAGGTAAGTGGTGATTATTTTAGGCCAGCTGTTTTCCCTGTTTCCTTATCTACAGTTTTGGTATTTGCACAATTTCTCTCTCTCAGCCTTTTAACAACGAATACGAATTCTGGACATGCATCATCAATCTCCAAGACTAGAAGAGGGCACGTATTGGAAACTTTGTTTTGATAAATAGATATGATTGAGCTCCCTAGAATGGGGCTGGTAAAATAGTAGCTATTTTTCAAATGTTTAAATGCTTTCACTGCTTTATTGCTATCAATTATGATGAAAGTCAGGTCCTTGGTCTACTTGACCACTTTTGAAAATGAGCCTGCTTTCAATTTTTCTGGTAAGACTGGTTTGGAGATATTGTGTCTTTTCCTTGGTACTGTGATGCTGATGGAGAAATGAAGATTCTGCTCAGTTAAGTTGAGCTCATGGCTAATCTTTCAGAATCTCCTGGTGCACAGGTTTCATGTAGATAGTGAATAGTCAGTTTGGATTATCTCCTCCTGGAAGAACCAGGTTAATACATCAGGAATCTAGCATTGATTGCCAAAGAAACTCACAAGAAATCCTCACCACAAGACAGGCAGTTTGAAGGTGTTGTCTCAGTAGTTGTGTATTCTTCTGGACTTTAAAGAACCTTCATGGGAAAAGAGGCTCTACTGACGCTGTTATTAAATATTTTATTCTCTCCTCCCTTTTTTTTAAGGAACTTTTCCTGATCAGAAATAATTTCACAGAAGATAAACTTCTCATCAACTCTTAGCAGAATTAGGTTAACACTTATGGAGACAGAAAAGTTAATGGCAGAATGAACTAAATTCTAAGAAAGGCTTCAGTAACTCTTACACTGTACCATTTCTCTGATCGTCAAAGAAACTATATAGGTTTCATTAAAAAGAAGAACACTTTTAGATTTGGAGGGACAGTCAATAAGAGACACCCATTATTTTAAAGCAATAATTTAATTTCCATAAGATTCAACCAGCCATTCTAGATCCAGTGGTGACACTGATTACTTCAGTAGGCAGGCGATGATGAGAACTATTTAATATGCATTGAAATAATCATTGAGGTGGAATCAGGAATCCTTTCATGCCTTAACATTTGATTGTTACTACTAGCCAGGGGAGAAAATTTTAAAGAAAAAAAAATTGGGTAGAGATGGATACTGTGCCTAGTACTAGATTGTAACGAAGAAATAATCAAAGTAAAGGAATTTGGTAAATGGGAAGTACAGTATTTATTCATAGGCTGTCACAATGAATATGTCTGAAGTTATCACAAGGAGGCAAATCTGGAGATTTAAACAGAGAAAAAATGGCTAACATGAGTCAGATGATCCATGGAATCTGTTTGCACTCTATTAGCCTGCAGCCAAGGCAAAGCGTTGGACATAACTTCTTTCCCTGCAGAAGGGACAGAACCAGACACAGAGGACGTGCAGTTCCTTTGGTAGAAGGTGCAGCAGCAGCACGTAAGCACCATTTATTATTTATTGATGAAAGATGCTGACCCCAGTTTTGAAGAAGCCCAAAGAGCGTCTTTAACTTCTCTATTTACAAAAGCCATCTCTTTCACAATTCTGGGATAAATTTATGCTTTGACTATGCTTGGTTAGAACTGTGAGACTGAACACAACAGAGTCATTTTTGCATTTAGGTTTTTGTGAAGGGGACCTAAATCTGTCCCATACTTGGGAAAATCAAACATTTACAACGCAGTGGTGCAGGAATGTCACGTGGCAGCCCTTCAGTTTTAAAAAAAAATAATTCTGGCTGTTTTCACGTGTTATGATGAAGTGGTTGAGACAGCAAAAACTACAGTCTGCCAAGTTGTGAACCCCCATGAAGGTTAATTTTATGATCAATACATAACACCAAAGACCATGCACTTTATGACATTTAATCAAAATTTAGGGAAATAGGATGAGTCGGAGACTATTGCTGCTCAAACCTGTTGGAATTACTCTTTTCCAAATTCATTAATGACTCTCTGCTGGGTGCTTGATTCACAACATACTGAATGTGATTCAAATGTTTAGGTTCTTTGCAGTCTATGGATTAGGTTTTGTGTGAACTATGAGAAAACAAGGAGCATGAAATATAAATGTCAACTGTAACAGTGGCTGGTTGCAGCAAAATTAAGACTGTATTAGAATTTTAATTCCTTCTTTCCTGAGTGAATTACTCAGTCAAATTCAGGCCCACTGGAAAAAAACAAAAAGGCAAACTGGGAAAAAAAAAAGGCAGAAATTCAATTTCTGATGCAGATATGCTCCTGTCAACATTATACACATGGGACAAAAATGTAGTAGCATGCATTTGAGCTTGAGTTAACTATATTTCAGCATAAATGTAAATAGTATGAGCTGATTTAGGTATAATATTCCATGAGAAATTGCCATTTACAGTTTACTAAAGCAGGTATTATATTTTTTCCCCTCTATTTTTTAGACCAATTTTCTAACCAGGGGAGGGTTTTTGGTGTATTGCTTGGTATAAGCGATTTTTAAAATTTTTTTTCTTCTGATCTTCGAGCCTGAACTCTCTTACAAAACGAAAACCAAATTGTTTCTTAGTCTTATAATTGGTATAGACTCAAACTTGGTAGCCTGCCTTCCCACTTTGCCTAATTAGATCACCAGGAGAACCTGAGCAATGGTATTTAAGAGTGCATGACTTTAAGATCTATAGAAACAGAAGTAGGTCTGGTTTATAGCTAAATGTAACAGAGACGATCTCTACACTGAGTCTGCACAAAATCCTGTTTCGCTGCAGGCAGTCAAGTCAAACAGCAACGTGTAGTTCCCTTGCTTGTATTGTTCCTGATTTTCTATTCCTGCACTCTCCTGCCTTAAGAAATGTTCTTAAGTATTCTTATGCTGCAAAGCAGGTAGAGGAGTTTTCTTTTTCTGGTCCTAAAAGAGTGTGTTTAACAAAAGCTCTCACTAATAAATGAGAGTCAGAACTAGTTCTGGAACAAGTGGTATTGAACCAGCGCCATTCGAAATAGCGAGTGAATCCTACCCGATGCTGGGAGACGCGTTGGCTGAGGCTGGATGTAAGCCAAGGGAAGGGTCATTCGAACTGCACAGCTGGAACACTGTCCTTGGGGAAACCCTGGTCCTAAATCAGGGTTATATGCTGCAATCCTGTAGTTTATCAGGGCACTGCAATGTTGCCGCCTCATTGTGGTTATGCATGGAAGTGTGAAAAACTGCGAAAAAGTATTTGCTCTGCTACAGAATCATTTTCATTAGCCAAAATCCATTAGCTTGGAGTAGGATTTTTCTAGAGGATAGCTGATTAAGTTCTTAAACCTTGCACAGAATATGCCGAGCAATTGTTTTCTTCAAAAATAAAGTGGAATGGAACTTTTAAATGAGAAATTATGGGCAGGTAGATGAATTTTATATAACCCATAAGCTTTTTTTCTTTTTTTCTTTTTCACTGTTTCACTGCTTAATCTAAATTGTCTCGTGTTATAAAGCTGTTGTTGATGTCCTGTATTGTTAAAACAAATTATTTCTGTAGGCCTTGTTTTATTGTCTTATATTATTATTATATTATTATTATACGCCACACCTCAATTTTAGTAGCATGGCTGACTTCCTCGCTAGTGTTTCAATGAAGCAAGTTTTAACTACAGTTTCTCTCTTTTACCTTCTGTACCAGCAAGACACTTGGGTACAGTTTGTCCCCAGAAAGATTCGGGGGAAATGTACCATGATTTTCCTCTATATCAGTGAGGGCTGAGTTGTGCAACGGTAAATAACTTAATTGCTCAGTTAGTAAAACCTAAATCAATGGTGATGCTGTTGCATGGTTATATTCCGTGTTCCAAGCTGTAACTCATTTTCTCTCTAAATCAGAAAGCCACTAATTCTAAGGAAATTGATTCTTTAACAGATTTTAATATTTTTAATAGTTCTCCTATTTTTTTCCTATTAGCATTTTTAAAACTGCTGTGGTTAACCTGAAAACCTGAGTCAGCAGTGGGACAGTGTGACAATTTGTGAAGAGGGTTGTGCCATGCACAAAACAAGCTTGTCGCTACTTGGTCAGCGTGACTGCTGTGTCCAGTTGTGGGCACTGTTTATAAAAAGCGCAGACTATTTGCTCAAGATGATGAAGCAATAGCATGACCATTATGTTCCTTTGGTAGAAGGTGTTCTTAAGTTTAAGAAAAGTTTAAGTTTAACTTTTTTCTATCTGTATTTTTAAAAAGAAGATTGTTCCATAACCTGTTACTGTTAGGGTTTTTTTTGTTGTTGTTGTTTGGCTTTTTTTTTTTGTTGGGTTTCTCTTTTTTTTAATGTTGGCTCAGTTAGAAAAACTCTTCTCTCATTTTGGATTCAGCTACAGTTTATATATTCCCCAAAAAGATAACATACATCTTACGGAGATATTAACAGCTCATTGGATATTGATGCATTCCATCCACAGGTAACCCTGAATATAGCTAAATTGCTACATAGCTAATTAAGGCCTCAGCAATTTATCTCCAGTTTATTATTCTGTTGTCAATATACCTCAGCAAATATAAGGACAGAGAACTTAAGCAAGACATTAAATATTACTTGCTGTACACAGCTGATGAAAAATATCAGGTCACACTGAATTTTGTCAAAGAGTAGATTCTGGCAAAGAAAGGATACTGTGCTCAGTACTCTTACAAACCTCTGAGTCACTTTGACCTATTCTTTTTTAATACTGTATATTGCTAATGATATGTGCTCCTCTGCCTGTGACATTTACTGCGGTTACTGGAGTTGCCGGGATATGCTGTTTTCACATTCACATTACGAATAAAATATTTTCAAAGTGAAACATGGAAACATGAGATTTGAAAACAGTAACATTTCTTGGCCTTCTGACTCTGCAGGTGTCATGAAAGAGAGTGATTCCATGCAGCCACAAGTTCCTTATCTTTATTTTTTCCATTCAGGTATGGAATTTTTAAAAGTAATTCTTGAACATTGATCTGTATAAAGTATGATGTTATCACGGGATGTACAGTCCCAGATTAACTCAGGACTTAATAGTGCAGTAAAAATAAAAAACATAATTTAATTCATTCTGATCAATCAATACTTCTGAAAAGTCTAGCTGCTAAGAAAAAATATTACACATAATATACTTAATAAATGATAAATAGCCAATTTAAATTGATACTCTCTTATAAAAAAATTATAAGTTCTGTAATCAGTCTAAAAGTGTAGTATCATTATTGGTGATTTCTATATTCCTAATTGAGCTTTATGTTTGTGCACACTGCATTTTACATTTAGGATGTAGCTGTCACTATTTAAGATGTAGATCTTTAACAAAATGATACTGCTTATTATTAGAAAGTGGGAAACATTAAGTAAAAATCTATTCTTCTTTCAAGCATTGAAATTTCTTTTCTTGTCTTTTATAGCTTGCTAGTATCTTTCTGAAAAATCCAGTGGCCTGGGTTATCACCATGAACCACACTCTCTTTCTATAAATGTTACTTTTCCATTCTCGTATGAAAAAAAAAATCTACTCATGCAAATCTTGCCTGCAATGATCACTATCTTTCTTCTGGCCTTTACGATGAAAATAATCATATAATGGCAAAACAAAGCAAAATGAAAAAAAAAACAACTCTTCAAATGTAAAAATAAATTAAATAAATGAATTTAAAAACCACTGAATAAAATTTATGCGGCTGAACCAGGCTGTCGGGTTTGGCTATCCTGTTCAGGGTTGCACCAGCGCCCTCACCAGAACACTTCACAACCACCCACCTCTCACCTTTAGTACATTCTTCTGATATTTTCCATTGCCCAATCTAGTCCGGTTAGCACTAGTTTTGTCTCCTTGGGCTTCACCCTAAACAGTTCCTTTTCCTCTTTTTTGTTTTTGGTATTTATGCTCGTGTAGAAGGTAATCACATTTCCCGCTTAATGTCTGTTTAGCCGGCCTGTGTTGATTTATTTACAGTATTTCCTCAAAACTCACATTTGTCATTCCAACCCCTTATTCCTTCCACTTATTTAATTCAGTCCAAACTCTTGGTCATCTATGGTAGCAAGGTAGAGCAATCTAAATTTTTCTAGCCGTGAGGAGAGTAACATATTTTCCTAGATAATTCCTCTGCCAGTCAGCTTTTATCAGACATCATGGAAGATCTTAGAGGACTTCAGAAGAGAGCGGATAATTAGCTACAAAAGTTAAGAAAAAGTAGTAGGAAAGACTGATCCTCTTGAAAAAGAAATCAAAGGGCTAAGAGCCATTCAAAATGTAAACATGGAAGTTCACTGGCAGTTTTTACTCCTTAAGTATAGCACAAGTGCACTAGGACCTGAAGTGGTAAGAGCTCGATGTTTGCCCTTTGTCCTAAGGGCTAAGTAATTCTTGGAAGGGAATAAATCTGACATCACACTGGCCAATTACTCAATGTTAAAAATGAAAGTAAAAGAATCAAAGCTGTTACTCAGATTGAGATGAAATGTCCTCTTATAAATGTCCTGATATTTGATCAGAGTTAATCAAATTTCAACGGACATGGTACTTCTCCAGCAGCCTTACAGACTGTTTAGCACTTTTCTAACCCAAATCAGGCTACTCTAAGGCTGTCTTGTTTTTACTGCAGTGCTACATAGTGCTAGTATTATGGATTAATTTTGTACCTTTTTTTTCCATTTCCTTAAGTTTTCATCCGGTTTACTTCTGCTAAGTAAACAGCTCTGTGCCAACTCCAGTTTCCCAGGCTAGAAAGTAGAAGTCTGATACAGAATTTCTGGGTTTACTATTAATTAGCTATGACCTCAGGCAATCAGAATGTTAAAATGCTACTAATTGTTTAGTTAATAATTAAAGATTTTTTAAAAAAATCCTTATCGTGTTTTTACAACCTGTAGCATTACTAATGGACTCAGAAGCTGCTGAAGAAACTCCAGAGTTTTTAATTTTTTAAACATCAGAAGTCAGACTCACTCTTTCTGTGCTTGCACTCACTTATATATGTGGTCTAATATCTATATACAAATGCATGTGGCTGGCCTCTAAGAACCTTTATGACACTTCTGGACATGCTTCTGTTTTGAATATGTAAAGCTGAACTTTCTCATCAGGCACCAGTACCTGGAGAGTGTGGCTGCAAAACGCACATGGGCCCATCTGATTACTACATCCTTGCATCTGAGATTTGCTTGGTCAATCCAGTCATGCAGAGGCTGTTACCAAACTTGGACACTTCCTTTGCCCTAGAAACCCAATCCTCTACCTTTCAGAAAACAAAGCCAAAGGAAATGAGTGTGTTGACATGTACTAGATGTGAATTCCTCTTTGCTCTCTTCCTTCATAATATGCTCTCAGGCTTTGATGGTCTAGTTCCTACCCGAACACCTTCTTGTTCTTCTCTCTTCTCTCCAGTGAAACTCCACTAATGCTATTACTAGAAATACATTATCTTTCATTAGCCACTGTTTATCAAGTCCTACTGTTTATCAAGAGATAAACAGTAGGTTTATTGAGATTTCAGAGGTAAATTGTCTACTTGACTTAAGGCTATATCTATACAGATTGTATTAATTTAGTAAGAGCTGAACGGTTGCATGGCTCCCTATCACACCGAAAATGAAATTTCTTCTAATTAAGAATATAAATTTGTTTACCACCTTTCTTTAGCAAAGATATTACTTGTGAGAATTACTTATTAAAAAAATGAGATCATTCTTAATTAAATATCTCCACAGAGAGACATCTCCACATCATAAGCGAACGCTTTTTCTTTTCCTTAAGATGAATTTATTTCTTCATCAAAAGTTAACTTCTGCCAGGAAATCCAAACACTTTCGCTTAGTTGGAAGCCTTGAGGCTGAGTTCCCGCTTCTGGTTGTGGTTTGTTGTTGAGTCTAAAGTTTAAAGATCACACTTTGCTTTAAGATACTAGCGATTCTAGGGAAAAAAAATGTGAAAACATGAAGCTTTTTCTAAAATTAGATTTGCTTGCCTAAGTGTTGCCTTATTCTAATTTCATTTAGTTTACTTTGGTGTATAGTAAACAAAATTTATTTCTCCTCACTTTTAGATGATATGATATAGAGATAACTTTTTATCTTTTATCTGCAGCAATCATATTTCTGAATCTCTATCAATCCCTAGCTATGGTGGCATGGCTCAGGGAGAGAACTGTACCTCTGAAATTTAATAGTTGGCTATTCTAGGGCTGCTTGTTCTGCTAATCAGCTGGCATTTACATTGTTTGTAACCCAAAGCCCCCAATATTAACTGAAATCTTCCAATTGCTTTTTAATGGACTTTGGATTTGTATTTTATGATATAATTAAAAATAACACTGAAGTATTTTTACTTCAAAATATGAAAAATGATTAGAGGAGAATCGAGGAAAAAAAACCCAGAGATTCAGAATGAACCTGCCTACCTGCTAGTATACATTATATTATAATATGATATGATATGATATAATATAACATAACATAATATAACATAATGTAATATAATAGACTATTTCAGTTGGAAGGGACCTACAATGATGATCTAGTCCAACTGCCTCACCACTTCAGGGCTGACCAAGTTAAAGCATGTTATTAAGGGCATTGTCCAAATGCTTCTTAAACACTGACAGGCTTGGGGCATCGGCCACCTCCCTAGGAAACCTGTTCCAGTGTTTGACCACCCTCTCAGTAAAGAAATGCTTCCTATTCTTGTTTGGGGAAATTTCATTGATAAGTAGAAGCTCCTTTGAAAGATTTTTGCATTTGTACTGAAATGCACTCTTCACTGTTGCAACAGAGCAAAAAGGTCCTGAATATGCCTACATGGCTAATGTTAAATAACAGCATCCTGACTTTACGGAGTTTATTTTATAATTGAAGCGATTATGTTAACATCTTTGACAAAAATCCACAAAAATACTACTGCATAGTTCAAGGAAAATTGTCTTGGTGAGAACTTACATCAGTTAAGAATTCATATTTTTGGGTTGTTAACATCTTTCTATTTTCTTAAGGAAAGTAAAGTTGTCGAAGTCTCTTTGACTAAAGCTTGCAGAAACTGCAGAGTTTTGCCAATTATGTGCTGCCAGAAAGCTCATTGTTGTGCACTGTAAAACAGATGGGTAATAATTACTTTGATAGAACATTTTTTTCCTGTTATTAAAATATAAATAATTCCTCCACCATTCCAAATATTTATTAAATTTGAATTTTGCAAGAAAGAGGATAAAATAATTTAGCTAATGGTATAAAAATGTAAAGGTTACAATGCTTACTGATTCAAAACTAATCTCTTCCATCATTTTCACTGACTTTTATAGGAATTTTCCAGTAATGACCACAATTTTATTTTCTCTATCTGGAAAGTGACTTTACAACTGGATGACCATTTTCAGAAAAGCTTGTTTTATACTGATTTATTTTAACGCATTGTATACCCCCCAAACAATTATAAAAGAAAAGCATATTTAATTGGCAATGTTAGATTTGCAACTGTCAGCTTCCCATTATTTCATTTCAGAAATGAAAACCTATTAATTAATGGACTCATGATTAATTCCCTTCCACATTTGATGTATTAAATGAAATTTCTGTCAAAAGTTTGACTTCTCTTTGTTGTGGAAGAAATGGCAACATATTTCTAGAGCATAAATTCAAATCCTTTGAATACAGGATACAGGATTCCAGGTTTGCAGACAACAGATGTAAAAGTTGGAAAATCTTCATAGACTACGAAATGTATGATTAGAAAGCTCTTATGGTAAGTGATGAAATTATTAAACCACAGAACTCCATCAGTTTGTCCCCCTTCACATTTGCAAATGCAAAAGAGTTCTACGTTAAAAAGATACTTTTGTTTTTGTTCTTAAATGCAGCTGTGTTCTGTTTCCTGATACTTTTGATAATCAGGAGCAACTAATATTAATCTGACTGTGATTTTGTAACAGAACCGGAGCCTGGAAAAGCACGCATGTTTTGCAAACAGCAGCATTAATTACAGGTTATTAAACAGAAAGGAAGAATTTCACTCGGTCACAGCTTTGATTGTCCTATCAGTATCTGCTCACAAGAAACAACGGATCATTTTTCATTTCTTTGGTGAGTTATCAGTTTCCAATGTCTTTTTATTCTTGTATGAATTGGAATAGATGCATCTGAAACTGAAAGCATCGTATTTCATCTTAATTGCCTGAAAGAAATACTTGTCAGTGCCCACCATGGCATATTGGAAGATGACACTCGACACGGGTTGTTTTTATGTTTCTGGGGAGAAGATCGCTTCAGCTTCTTCTATTTATTTATGTAGATTGTAAACCTTTCAGGAGCAGGGTCAGTCCTGTGACTGTTCATACCATCCTGACTATGCCCTGGCTGTGAAATAAGACCATCGTAACGCTGACAAGCTTTCTCCTGTTACCTCCATCCCTCCCCTATCTCCCCCCCCAAACCCTTCAGCTTCTCTGCAGTAGCAACGAGTATTGAGCTTCAGATGGAGTATTACATAGGCTGTAATATGTAAACTACTTCACATGCAAGTAGGTGTGGGGCATGACCATAGCTCTTGAGGAGTCATACAGGCCTTTTATGACCTTCAGCTGTGCCTTCTATGGGGTTGGGGCTGCTAAAACCTCCGTGAAAGTGCTGCAGGCCACTGCAGCAATAAATTGTTAGATTTTCCTTCCACCCTTCTGCCAACGTTAACGGGCCACAAAATGGTTTAGAATTCCCCCTTATAAAGAAAAATACATGAAATCATAAAATAGTATTTTAAATGTGATTTGCCTCTCTTCTTAATTAACTTCTTAATTAGAAGTCTCCTGAATGAGTAACTAATTTGATGATTTACCTTTATCAATAACATCACCCTTTACCATATTCCTTAAATGAAAAGTTGTTCCACTTAATAGCATTTCACCCTTCTTTTGAGCCACAAAAGTAATACATAGACCACACCTCCCAAACAAATCACACGATTAAAGAGAAATGAAGAATGTCTCTTTAAAACCGCTGATCATAACTAATGCATTAATGTTTGCTGTTTTAATTCTGTAACTATTTGCTGAAGTATTGAGAGAATATGATTTTTTTTTTGTTTGTGAAACTGATAAAGTCTGAAGAGATAGTTCTGTACCTGTCGGCTAGACCAGAAACTGAGTGGTGAGGTAATACAGCATGACTACTAGAACTTGTAATGAACTCGGTGAACTATGGGTCATTGATTTTAAGAAAATTATTTCTTTGAACTCACTGTGGAAATTCTGTTTGCAACCAATAGAACAAAAGAATCCTAGAATCCTAGAATTGTTTAGGTTGGAAA
>NW_009194489.1:16492-16697 GCF_000690835.1 Fulmarus glacialis | reverse complement strand
GGGATGTCCCACAGGGCTCCTCGCCCCGGTCGGCGAGCCGGGGATGACAGACCTTTTTTTTCGGCATCTAACAACGGTGTTTATAATTACTTGCACTGCGTTTCAGGGGATGTTTTTAAGCCGTTCGCACACGCCCCTGCTCGTGCTGGGGAAGTAGCGGTAATACCCGGTGCGGCGGGCGGCGCGCGGCGCACGTGGGGCCCGA